>NC_052107.1:2601328-2633578 GCF_012273895.1 Zerene cesonia
GACAACAAAATCAGAACAGAAAGTAATATTGTTTAGGAACGAAGATATTCTGGTTTCATCCAAAACTACTAATCGTTATGAAAATTTTCTCGCATCCCCTCGTTCTTCGTGTCTGACATGTATTTATTTGCAATAACGGTAGACTAAGTGAATCTTATTATGGCCAATTATATTTAATCTACATCTCTATACATATAAAACTCTCGTGTCACAATGTTTGTTACCATAATCCTACGTAACGACTGGACCAATTCTCATGAAATTTTGAGTGCATATCAGGTAGTTCTGAGAATCGGCCAACATCTATTTTTCATACCCCTAAATGATAGGAGTAAGGCAGAACAGCGTTTGCCCTGTCAGCTAGTGTTATTATAATCTAAATTTCACTGAAAACCTATAATCATTTTAACAGTTATTTCTATTATTAAAAAGTACCGAGTTACGAAAAATAAATAGCCAGGACGATTAGAATCTACTTATTCAGTAGGTATGAAGTATATATTAAGGGCCGCCATGTTGAATCCCATTGCAAGCGATATTTAACTGCAAATTCAATAGGAACGTTTTAAACAAAAACAAATAGCTTGCAATTGGAATTGGTTTCGTTCAATTACTCTGTGGATTTTCACCGGAAAAAAACATATTTCAATGTGGTATTCAACCAGAAGCATATTGGGCTTTTATAAAAATATGTTATTTCTTATTGAATTCCTTTATATTTCTTCTCTAAAATATAAATTTACCAAAACATTTCACTATGTGTATATACCATTTTATATAATATGTTTTCGTTCTCGACTAAACACAATTGTGTCACTGAATATTTATCTCTGAGTATGTATACCCGCAGTACATAAGAAGTAAATAATGTGTTTGTTAAAAAACCAATTCAAGTATCCATTACGTTCGTTTTTATTTGAAGAGAGAGAATAGAAACTAAGGTAACTAACCCTTGTGAAAGAAACACACATGGACGTAATAAAACTACGTCCATGAAAAAACAATATTTGTGTGTTATTAATTTGCCACGAACAGAATCTTTTATACTTCTGTATTTATATATTAATTTGAATTTATGTACCTTTATGTTATTTACATTCTTTTCAAACGAGCATTTATGCGTTTATTTTAGCGTCTTTTCCATATCTACGTCATATGTATCATAATGTTATTAGGAAATAGTGGAATACATAAAAATCGAAAAAAGAAAATTATTAATCGAAACATTGTCTCGGTAGTAGTTAGTAAATTATCGTTGAAAATAACGCGAAGGTAACTGTGTGTTTATGTTAAGTAGAAATAGTTTCAAAATCCAGTATTCTTAGACGAAGAAAGAGAATGTTATGTAAAATAATATTATTGTAATATGAAACCTCTATATAAAAATAAAACAAATAGATGTAAAACAAAGAGAACTACATTATCATTACCCTAGAGCTTAAGTTATTCCATGAACAACCCAGAAATGGTGGCCATTAACTACGTTAAAATTTTAGTGTAACTTGTGAAAAAGTTTGCGCTGAATAATAGGTTTAAAGTTGACGTCAAACTGTTAGCGTGAAATGAAAGCATGGAGGTCAAATGCAAGAATGGAAAAGTAAATTGAATAGGGACCCGGGTCCCATCTGGGCCATCGTAAACCAAGATTTTATTCAGACTCTTTCACAGTCACTCAATAAACGGCGGTTACACGTTTGCAAATTGTTTTCAATTTTCGTCGACGGTAATGAGAATTAAATGTGCCGTTATAATTGCGTTCACTGGAAACACCGGTACCTTTTTTCGTTACAATAAAATGCTTTCATTCTATTTTAATGAAACGTAAAATAAATTATAGTATGTAGTCGATCAAATAGTAAATGTAAATCGCGTACCTGATATAGCTAGTAGCAAATATTTATAAACCCCCAAAACGTTTGAAATATTTTTTATGACTTACGTTTAAATAAATAAATGCGATGTTTTAAGCTGTCTTTTAATAACCTGATAAGGTAAGATATGTATATTCCTGAGATATTAGGAAATAAATCAGAAAGTACCATAACGAACAATCGCAGACAAATCTTTAAGCACAGCTAGTTTTCTACACGAAAAAAAATAATAGTTCAAAGCCATGTACAACAAAAATTAATAATTAAGATTAATTAAATTATGTTTTGTTAAATATTTTTTTTAAATGGAGAGAGTGTATGGAGCTTTGTTTTCATGAACTGCAGATTTTCCAATAAATAGGCGGTTTATTATGACTTTTCTTAGTGATTTATACTCTCTAACTTCTCTCTATCTTTTAACTTAAAATATTAATAATTATGCGATCTATGTATGATGCTAGAATCTAGATACCTAATAACACTTTATTAATCCTTTTTCTAACCAAAATTATCAATTAAATGTAATAAAGCTCGGTTGGCAGCCTTGTTTGCATGGCGCTCATTTCACAGATCGTTCAGTGATATAATTAAAGTTTTAGCGTTTAATTCCATAATAATAGGCTGTTTGAATGAAGTTTGATGATTTTTTAAGAGAAATCACTGATTTTGAATTCTGTAAGCGCTATATTATATTAGGTTTAATAATAAATAATTCAATGTTTTATGAAACAAAAAGTTACATTGCAATTTGACCATATAAATTAAAGTATTAGATAAACACGAATACTTAATTGTGCTCTTCTTTTTACAAACAATTGCAAAATAGTAATCGAAATCGTAAGTTAAAATAGAATATCTCATAATCATGAAAACATAAATGCCACTTACAATAGTATAGGCTACTAACTAGATCATAATCTGTTATTCAATAAAAATGTTTAAATCACACAAATAAAAATATGAATTAAAATTAACATCTCGTTACCTGCTCTAATTACTGAACGTAAATAAATTCCACTCCACATTGCGAAAGATAAATTTCTTGCAAACACCTTTATATTTACATGCATGTCGTAATTAGGAGCATTGACCATGACCGACCTTAAATACAATACTATTTGTAAGAAAATCTCCTCACCTCTGGCAGCTCATCAGGAACCTTGCCCATCCACGACAACGACAGTATCGTGCAATCGCACTTCGCGTTTACGTTCCTCTCAAAATGTAAATGCATTTTCTCGTCGACTAAACACGTTAATTAAAACAACCTTCGAGTCACTGAAACGCGCGCGATTTTCGCGACTGAAGTGCACTGACAAGATTCAACATTTTAGGTGCATTATGAAGGCTCAGGTTTTAACGGGTGTACGTCGCTCGTGTCAGAGGGTGACAAGGAAATCTAGCTGGCCGGAGGGCTGCACGGCGCACGTATTGATTGCGCGTGGGGAAGGCAACCGATACGACCTCTATAACGATACGTTAGAAAAACTCGGAAAATCCCGCTTGAACGAGGGAAAGATGGCGCTTTTGAGACTTATGTAAACAAAGTCTAAGGGAATATCAACATTGAAACTTTGTATTGTTTGACCAGATTAACGTCACTATTATTTAGTTTTAACTTTTGACCGTATTTGATGACGTAAATTCATTGATTTATTAAAATCTCAAATGGATAGAAATAATGTAGTTGAAGAATTAATATATTATTTTATCTACACACATATTATTATTTTAAAAGTAGTACGCAGTAGCAGTAGGTACGGCGTGTTAATCTTGGGATTATTTCTGATTTTTGGTTTTTGCCTAATAATAATTTCATTAAATGTCATTATAAATGTCATTTATAGCAAAAAATATAACCTAAAATTTTAATCATTTAAAATATTAATATAATTTTATACTTCATTAGTATATAATACAGTAAATAAATCAAGTACCTCAATGACTCTACTTTAAACTTTGTAATCTATCCGAGTACAAGCGTGAAGAGTTAAGTAAGATGAAACACAATATTGGACAAAAAATGTATTAAGGCACATAACATTATAACAAAAATATCACAGGGCTTATATTTCTAAATTTCACTATATTATATTACAATTTAATTTCTTCCAAATCACCCCACGTATATCCCGATTTCACTTTGACTGGCAAAGGTACATTCAATCTAACTGTTGTCTCCATAACGTCTTTCAGAATATTTATAAAATCGTTTTTCTTATATTCGACCACTTCATAGATAAGTTCATCATGCATTTGTAGAACGAGGTGTGGTTTTATATCTCCGTATGTTCTATTGTCTATTGCACACATCGCTGCCTTTGCTATGTCTGCAGCTGATCCTTGTACTGTCGTATTTACAGCTTGGCGCTCTGCAGTATCTGTAATTATTATTTTAATTTAACATTTGTATTGTATATATAAATCGACCGTTTCCTTTTTAGGCTATTCGGTATGAAAGTTTATAGCCTACCTGTACCGATTGTCTTAATTATTGTTCGAAATACTACTGTACTACTGTATATTTATGTATTGAACGAGCTCTTATCGATACATAGAAATTAAATTAGTGCAAAAAATAGGTCATGTATCGTTTCACCACTTATAAAGAGTGAAACAGCCCACAATCTCAATGTAACCGCTAATCAATCTCTTGTATTAAAGAAAACATGACCGATATATAATTTTTAAGCTTTTAATTTTAGCTCATTATGTTTTTAGGTCAAGAATCTTAAAGAAGTATCAGCATATTAAAATCTTTATACAATAAAATTTCAATTTAATAATGTTTATGAAATGAACTAAACTAAAAATTTAATCCGTAAGAATTTTGATATTTTCGGTATTGGTCTTATCTTGCTCGGTCAGGACAAACAAAATTTCACCCAAACCAGTACCTAATTAATTCTACCAAACTTTTATCAAACAAGCGAGAATTAAAGCTGTTTTTCGATTATAATATAATATTTAATTTACTTTTGGGTTGCGAATGATGAAGTTATTTCAATAAATCTTTTCAAATAAACGAACGAACGCGTTTTAATTATTGAATCAACTAAGTAATTTAAGCTCATTAAATTATTGTATCGTCACCGACACTTAATAAGTGTACAAAATTTGAATTAAATCTGTCCGTTTAAAGTGGATAAAAATCTATCGAATCTTAATGAATCGATTACATGTAAACTTAATAAAATTGTGTTAAAAAAGGTCACCGACGTTAACGGAGGTACGAGGTTGTTGTTTCAAATATTTTAACCAATGTATCTTTGGGAATCTTTAAGAAATATATAAAATGTTCATACGAGATAATAGCATGTGAAGTAAGCATCAGCAACAGTAAGGTCTGCTATGGAATGTAATTTTGATGCCTAATAAATCAATAAATAAATGTAAATGCCATAAGGACAACATTAACATCACAATATTAAAATACGTACTTCTCTTGGAGACCACGAGGCTGTTAATGTCAGGTAAATATCTTCTGCGTTTCATCAGAGTCTCCACGTAGCCCTTGCTCCGGCACTCCTGTACCACATTTTGGGTAAATTTCCGCACATCGGGATACGTATTGTAAAAGCTATCCATGAACATGGCAGCTTCCATTTCGGATACATCTAAATGTTGAGACAACGTACGGTTCCCCATTCCGTAAAGGATTCCGTAACATAGCTGTTTCGCTTTTTGACGGAGGTCGTCATCCACCTATAGCATTATGCATTTTAGTTTTATCATAAAGGTTCTTTATTAATTATTATTAATTATTAGATAGTAGTTAGTTATGTGATTACTTATTTGATGAAACAGGTTCAAAACAAGGATAATGTGAACATTTAAGACAGGATATTTAACTTAGCCAGGCGTAACGCATTCAATGAATTTTTTTATAATATACTATGATTGATGATTTTATACTTTACTCGTTTTTTAATGCAAACTACCAACATGTTAATCTAACATTCTACACACGTACCTTACTTTCTGGAACTCCCCCCCAAGAAGCGGCTATAGACTTAAAAACGTCCACATCCGATTTCATAATCCGAGACAAAACCGCGTCCTTACTATAGTGGGTTAAGATTCTCATTTCCAGTTGGCAATAATCCGCCGAAACAAACACGTAGCCCGGCGATGCTTTGAAAATGTTTCTGCAATTGAACTCTGCTGCGTCGTCGCAAGGTTCAAAGTCGTCCACAACTTTCAGGTATTTCATGGGTACGGAAAATGTTCGTGGCACGTTTTGTAAGTTCGGTTCGTGCATACTAATTCGACCGGTGCAAGTGAACAACGTGTACGAAGGATTTATCCTGCAAACCGAATTTACTTATTCATAATCGCAACAGGGGATGGCACCAAAAGATCAATTTGTATTTCTACCTTCGTATAATTAAAAATGTAATCGAATAATTTTTTATCCTTTTTACATAGCCGTTTACATTTTAGGCAAGCATTATTATTATAGGTCACATTCAAGTTATTAAATTTAAGAGTTTACTAAACAGAGTTTTATGCCTAAATACGCGTATTATAGAATAAATTAAAGCTTTTTTTGTTTAATTATTCACACTTGCATCAATAAAACTTCTTACATATGTTATTAGATATACACTCTTAATGTAACAAAAGAACAAAATTCTACAAAAACAACTCGATTCGCTCGAATAAAAATACGATTACACCGATCGCAAACAAAGCAGGTTAAGTTAGAACCGTTCTGTACATAACACAGAGCATATCGAAGTACCGAACGTTTATATTGGCTCCGTACCAAAAGCGCTCGGTGCTGGCTAAAACCACGTTCGTTCAAAGTTTACACAGCCTTTTATGATCAATGAGGCCAACATTTGTACAAGAAATATCATACCTAGATACTTTTTTTCACCATCTCAAATTATCTAGACTACAGTTCTATGTACTATATAAGTTGTACTTTTTTGAAGTTCTTAAACTGAACAATAAAGCAGATGTAAAAATCTGTCTGTAAAATAAAAATCTAATTTCACACAAACCATTTCAATAAAAAGTAATAACTCTGTGGGCAATGAAACTTTTAAACTTTCGGTACGGAACTCGAAATCACTTACTTATTATCTGCACTACACATGTAAGCCTTTTCAGTGAGCGGGTACAAGGTCTTCGTCAAAATAGAGTTGAGTTTCCTCCAATAGATCACGATGCTCGCCATCGGACTGTTATGGGCCGTAAGCACGCTTTTCTTTGTACTTACTTTGCGACCTTTGTAAATACCTAATACCTGGATATCACATTGTGTCATTTTTCATTTTTTTATGTCGTAGCGGGCAAAATAAAATCATTTCTTAGATACTATATGTGTATAAAGTATTTATGTATGATATAAATATTGTATATCAATTTAGATGGATTTAAAGTGTTACAAATAACAAAATTTTAAAATATACCTTAGCGACATCCTTCGACGAATTAAAATTAAAGTGATATCCGCATATCTTGAATGCCTTTTTCTGAAGTATCTCTTGCGAGCTTTTCACATCAACCAAGAGTCGAGACGCGAGTTCCTTATCCACCATGATTCCCTGGTATTCGCTGCACGCCAATATTTTTAATACATGATTTTCCATCTCTAAAACAAAAATGTGGCATAACATTTTTGCTACAAATAACTAAGACGTATAATCTCTATAATTATAAGAATAAACTGTGTACATATAAATTGAATGAATCTATATATGAATAGGGAAACTATAAGGATCTTCTTTCAAATAAAATCGCTATGCCATATTGAAATGTTTACGTATTAAAAAAATATATTACCAATAATAGACATCGCAAAGTGATATTTATCGAAAAAGCATTTATCTTGTTCATCAGCAATATCAAACAAACACCAAGATTTAAGACACGATTCTTCAACTTTATCTAGCTCATTATAATTCTTCGTATTACCATCGACTGTAATGTTTGTATTTAACAGATCAACGTTACGATATTTCTTTATCTGCAAATAAGAAAATATGTGAAACACAATTTCAATATCATGAAGGAACTGGAAAAAACACAATACATCAATCGGACGATTTTTTCCCGGAGTAAATAACCGCGTTAATCTTTCACAAGTTTAAAATCTATACTAATAATATGAAACTGAAGAGTTTGTTTCAATGCATTAATATAAGAAACTGTTTGAACGATTTCAAAAATTCCTACCCCATTTGATTTGTACGAGGTCACTGAGTGCTATGTAAGCTGGGTCGGACCGCTAATTAAATATTATAATAAATCTTACCAATTCACGAACGCTGGACATATCTTCTTTGTTATCCATCAACCATTCAGCAACTAATATATCGGAAAATGTTTGTGAGAAATAACCCAACAACTTGATAAGATATAAATAATGTTTCTTAACCCACATGGATCGCATTTTTAAAGTAGATCTCATCAAAATTTTTGACAATTTATTTGTGAATTCCTTTAAATTATTAAGTGAAGACAAATCAAGAAATATGCAAATTGCAGGTTGGAAATAAAAACATATTCCATGGATCTGAGAATTTGAATCGCATGTTCTCGATCGACTACTCCTTAAGGTTTTATCTTCCAGAATATCAGTGCCTATTCTATTTGCGCAATTACCTGATTCATAATTAATTGTTATAAAGCTAGCTAAATCGATTGTATTTAAAATTTCTAAATGAACAATAACATCTGTTTCCCGTAAAATATAACACTCAATTGTATTGTTATTCACTTTCATTTTAAAATTGTATGAATTTACAGAGTTAATTTGTAAGGGTTTTTTATTTGATATCGTTTTCATATTCAAGATTGATTTAGTATGCTTTTTCCTTTTGGCTTGAGGGTAACAGATATTTTTAATAGAATTATTTTCGCGCTTTAAGGGACTTATGAAATCTTTATGAACCCAAGAATCAGTAACACCTTGAGTAGAAATCTCATCTGCATTATCAGGTATCCAACCTTTAATTACTTTTTTAACTTTATCAATGTCAGTTTTTTCAATATCATCTACATCGTAAACTAATTTCATGTTATCGTCTTCATCAATAATAGACATTTTAAACGCTTCTAATATTGAACTAGAATTAATATATTGAGAATGCGTCATATCATTTTGAAAAGTTTCTTTTTTAGTATCTAGTACAGTATTTGGAATTAAATCTAAAGGTAAACTATCTTCAAATAGACTCGAATTATCACCTTCAGATGAAAACATACTGACATCTTTTTCAGTTGTGTTAAATGACTTATTACTTTTAGTTTCTTTTGAATCAATATTTTGTTCAAATTCGCCAAAGCTTATATTTGGTGATAAAACTTTAGCAGACATAGGAAGTTTTGAAATATTATCCAAAGCTGTATCATTAATGTTCAATGAATCCCATAATGTATCATTCTTCAACTTTAAAGTTAAGTATTTGTTGTGATTATGTAATGTTTTCTCTTTTGAGTTAATATCAGCCTCACAAATTTGACTTGTATCTTTGACTGAATTTTTTTCCGCCAATGCATTTCTTTCCTTCTCAGATTTCAATTCTTTATCAGGTTCAATTTGAACTGAATTCCTATTAAAAGGGGTATAATTTTCTAATATTGTTTTATCACTCTTTAGTGATACCAATGTTTCCGATACTAATGTACTACACTGAACAATTATTTTACTATCACACTTCTGGGGACAAGTTTCATTTTGGGTGTAATATACTTTTTTTTGGTGGATACCATCATCACCACATTGATTTTCAGTACTTGATTTGTTTTCCCATTTTATTTCAGTTACACCAATTTCTAATTCTACATATTTTCTTGCTTCTAGAATAAGGTTTTCTGCTGCCTCTTTTGCAGTCATACCACAAAAACCTGTAATCCAGATATTTCTGATTTTATTCCTTTTTCGAACATCAGCCAAATCATCACCTTCTCTGCCCTTTTCACTCTGGAATGGTACAGCCTTGTACAAAGCATTTTCTATAACATTTACATCTGCCGAGGCGATACTAGAAACTGTCTCAAATCCAGCATCAAAGAGCGTTCGCGCTCTTACACCATTTAAGGATGATAACTTCATTAAATCTAACAGATCAGAATGAACTCCAAAGTGAAGCCGGTCTTGAAATTGTGAAACAAGTAATTCCAAATTTTTCCAGCCTAGTTGCCGACAGAAAGCTGTTACCATACCTAAAATAAAAATAAAAGTTGCATTTTAAATTTTTTTTTGTCATGAAGTGACTATTTGATTCATGTAAAAAAGGCTAACCAGCAAATGTTGCAGCAGCTTGTTGAAGTCCTTGAAGAAAACCTCTAGCACACTGAAACTTTGCGGCTACTTCTGAGAGAGGAACTTCATTGACTAAGTCTTGAAGCGCCAAGGCTGTATAGAACCTATAACAATATATTTAAATACAAAAACCAACAACATTTAAACTGTCACCAAAAATCGAATCTACTAATAAATCGAAAATAAAATCTAATCTACATATTATATTTAAAAAAAGCCAGTCTCTCTCTCCATAAAAAGTTTAAAAGTTACTTAAATTGATTTTTTTTTTACTTCTTTTAATGTAAAAATGTTATAATTATTAATATTTCACCTTTTATGTATGTTCAGCTTATTCTTGCATGCAGATTTATTTGCTCCCCTCAAGCAACGGATTATAAAGCTTTCTTGAACTCCAACAAGTTCACCAACTTTTTTCATAGCAACTGTTAAAGATTCCCATAAAGTTAGGAGATGCAACCAATCCAAGTCCGCCCATTGGCTACTGACACTATATGGTGTAACTAAATAAATGAGGTGTAAGTCAGTTTCCAAGACAATGCACTGACGCGCTTTTTGTAATTCACAAAATAACGACAAGCCATCATTGGGTGCCATACTTGAAGAAAGGCAAGCCTTCCCTAAAGATGTCGCGACATAGCGTTCTTCAGTATCATTAGTTTGGATTCTGACCAGCTCAAAATCTATCAATTGTTTTAAAGTATTTTCTAATAGAGAGTCTTGCGAAGAAGACATTGATTGTTTAAAAAGTAAAGTACATTTAGAATAAAGATCTAATTCTGACTTAGTGCAAACTGCTTGACTAGCAATCATTTCTATTACAGCTCTCATAAACTTGTCTTCAGTCTCTATGCAGCTTTTGACAGGATCCAAAGCACCCATCATAAGATCAAAACCAATCTTTTGTTCTGCCTGTGTGCATACTAGAATACTTTCGCCTTTAGTATCTTTTCCCATTCGACCAGCTCTTCCTATCATTTGTTTATAAGTTAAAATATTTATTGGTTGTCTTTGAAACACAGGAGACCGAATTATAACTTTTCTTGCAGGTAAATTAACCCCCGAACTTAATGTAGATGTTGCTACCAAAACACGAATGGCACCAGACTTGAATCCTCCTTCTATTATATCCCTTTCATCAAATGTAAGGCCTGCATGGTGGTAAGCCACACCAAAAGATACAACATTTTTTAATACTTGATCTAGGCCTACAGGACAATTTTTTAGTTGCTCTAAAACTTCTGCAATAGCATCAGTTTTAAGTTCCTCCCTTAAAATGGTCCCTACTTCATTCCCGCCACAACCCAATTTAAAAAATGATGATGCAATACTTTGAGCTAAGCTTTCACATCTATTTTTTGTCATACAAAAAATTAATATAGAACAACCTTCCTTAATAGTTTCTAGGCAAATATTTAATACATAATCAATGTCTTCATTTTCAGTTATCCTTTTAATGTTGCTTATGAATTTTCCCTGTTTATCATAGTATTTGTTGCCAATTAAACAAAATTCATCTAAAGGAATTGGTCTGAAATCTGTTATGTAAAGTTCTGCATCCAACCAACTGGACAAAACTTCTAAATTCGGAAGAGTAGCTGACATTCCAATAATTTGAATTTGGACATTATCCGATTTATTAGTTACATATTTAACTTTAGTTAACAGAAGCTCTAAAATATATCCTCTATGAGAATCACCAAGTAAATGAAGTTCGTCCACAATTATAGCACCAAGTTCAGAAATGCTGTTCTCGTCTAATAATTTATTTACTAAACTATTAGCCTTTTCAATTGTACAAATAGCAATATGCACTGATTGCAGCCCTCCTGGTGGAGATTGGGATCCCATAAAACCCTCAACGCGAATACCTGAACTTGATAAAATATGCTGCAAATAAAACATTTTTTCCCGCACAATGGAAACAAAGGGTAAAATAATTATTACTTTCTTTTGTCGTTCAAGTATTGTTTTGATAGTCAATATTTCAGCCACTAACGTTTTCCCAGCAGAGGTTGGGGCTGAATAAACTAAATTGGAACAATTTAATAAAACCCTTGGATTACTTAAACAGTCAACTTGCCATTGAAACATTTCTTGAATCCCTTTCTGCTCATACCTTGTAACAATTTCAGTAGGCAAACCCCAATTCTTTAAATACTTTTTAAAATCATTTTTACTTTCTTGACTTTGGGTTAAGATATCTGCATTGTAAGTAGAGCAATCTAAGGAATTAAACTTTGTGCTCTTATTTAACTTAGTTGAAATTGGTTTCTCAACTTTAAAGTTTAATTCTTGCGCTACATAACTTTTAATTTCATTCAAAGAGTTCATTAAATCAAAAGAATTATTGAAGTAGTTATCCAAAAAAGACACATTTTCGGTTATTATTTGAGAGTCAATTTTATCACGATCCACAGTAGCCATTTCAAAGATTAATAATATAACTATTAATACCACAATCAACTATAGCTAATACATTTTTACAAAATCAAAACTTTTTTAATACATTGCAATTTGAATTCATTTGTAAACAAAACGAATGTCAATTGTCAGCTGATACAAATTTATTATGAATGTCAAAAGTTTAATGGTGCATTTACACAATCGCGAGGACTAAATAAATTATAGCGAGACAAATAACAAACATGCATCATGCTATCAAGGGGTGGATCAGATTAGGTACTAGTTACTCGGGTGAATGAAATCTTAAATGAATCACAGTTGCATATAATAGTTATGTAGTTCCGATGCTGTATAATTTTTAACTTTAAAATTTTTAACATTATGACTGAGCATGAGGCATCAAAACTATCTATGGAAAAATTCCAACTAAATGGCTTAATGCAAAACAAGATTCGCAGTGTAAATCATGTTGGTACATTACATTAGTTTCTATTTCACTTCATAGCATGCAGTATTTATGATATTACGCCGACGAGAAGTATGTAATATTACATTTTAAGTGTGTTCGTATTTCATATTTTAAATTTTCGATTATATTTCAAAGTTTATGGCACATATGTGCAAGACCAAGAACAGTACGAATGCATAAAAACTTCGTTTATCTTAATGTTTAATCTTTTACGAGCGGTCTGCACCGGCTCCGCCCATGTACATATATAGCCGGTAGCCGTCCTCAATAAATGGGCTTTCTAACACTGAAAAAATTTTTCAAATCGGACCAGTAGTTCCTGAGTTCCAAAAAACTTTTCAGCTTTATAATCTAATATATAAAATTCTCGTGTCACAGTTTTCGTTGCCAAACTCCTCCGAAACGGCTGGACCGATTCTTATGAAATTTTGTGTGCGTATTGGGTATGTGTGAGAATCGGCCAACATCTATTTTTCATACCCTATAAGAGTAAGGCAGAACAGCGTTTGCCGGGTGCAGCTAGTATTAGTATAGATTTATCAAGAAGCAGGATTGAAACCTGCGTAATCATCTCGATAGATGTCGTGGGGTGTACCTTAGTCATATGAATGCGATATCACGTGATGGCCGAGAGAGTAGAGACCCACTTTTTAAAATCTTGAAGACAATTGAAACATTTATATAGTGTATTATACGAAATAGTTGCTTTATACCAAGTGCTGTTTCAGCAAGGAATAGGAAGACTATTTCGATTGAAGTTTTAGGAAATAAAGTAAGTGTGTTCTTTTTTGATACTCATCCTTGTCACAGTTGAGCAAAACGTAAGCAAAACGGGGCGCAGAGGCGGTGGGACTTAAAAAAAAAACAATTTTAATATGTAATAATTAACGTAATAAATGCCATTTTGTTGAATCCATACAGAAATAAAACTCAATTAGGTTTCATTTTGTATATATATAACCCTTTAGTTTGCTGAAAATATATATTCGAATTTCTTAACGGGGTTTAGAATAAAGTTTTTAGTATACATTATGTTTTTTAAAATGAGAAATGTTCCATTTGAAAAAAAAAATTGTCACACGACGGGATTCGAATCTGCGTCATGTTGCCAAACCATAGCGAAGCCTAGACGAGAAAAGCATCATAAAATTTTTGTTGCACTAGCTTCTTTGCCTTCTGTTAAAGCTCTTGATTCATGAATGAAAGCAGCATAATTTACACCCTGTAAAATAACAGAATACATATAAATAAAAAAAATCTTAGTGAAATCTATTGAACTAATAAAAAAATATGCCTGGGGTGATGCATAGGACATTTTTATCTGAATTGAAATCATATTTTATTGACATATTTAGGAAATAAAATGGTAAATATGAACCAAAGTTCATAAAATTAAAAATTAATATTTATCATTTATGTGTACTAATAACCAACTTAACTAGATTCACACAGAATAATGAAGAAGTATCACAAAGAGATAATTATTATTAGAGTAAGAACACCATTAGTGTTTAGATGCTGATGAAGTAAGAACCACACACCTGTTGCATTGCCGCTCTGACAAAACCTTCATTTGCAGAAACTGTTATAGCCTTAATTCTATGCCCAAAATTGAAAACTGTTTTGGATCTGAGCCGTACATTGCCCCTGACTTTCAAATTTTGTCTGGGATAATCATCCTGACCTAGAATATTAACAATTGATAAATTCATTATAACTTGAACCCATTATAAAATATGAAGAATTCAAATCAATTGCACTTGGCATTCATAAATTATATTGTTTGTCTCTTTAGCGCTCTTTTATCAAACAACTTGCAACTCAATTTTTTTTTAAACACTTATTTTCGGCAGCATAGAAAATATCGCTTCTTCAATTTTTGATTGCCTTCATTTGCAAAAATGCTGCCACGGTACCAGTGGCAACATTTTTGCCACGGTATCAGTGGCAACATTTTCATGAATCAGGTTTGAATCCCGCCTTGCAGTCGATTTTTACACGCTTTTTATTAGCTTCACCTGTATGTTTGTAACCGACTTCTTTGGGCGCGATTTTGACTCAAACTTTGTAGATTTATTGAGGACCGATGACAATACACTAATTTGATAAAATTATTCCATTTTTCAATTTGCAAAATATGATTTTTGTTAAAGCGTGTTTTTTAGGTTTTTTAAACTATTATTTATTTTCTATTCTTCTACTCTAAAAATTAAAATGATGCATAAAAAACCATTAAATTAACGTACCGCCATAATCGTCCTCATAAATAGTTAATTTTTCACGTAATTCCATAGTTCGTTTCTTCTCCATTGGACCACCCAATATTTCTACAATCTTTTGAAAGTTATCCCACGCAGTTCTACAACATACCAAAGTTTTACCTGCAAAATTGCAAACTGAAATATTACAAGACAAAATAAATAATAATTTAATTAATTTTCGCATGTTTCCACTGTTCTTTTTATACGAATATTCGTTTTGAACATCACTGAAAATGTATTTTTATTAACAAGCGATGATGATTTCCAATAGTAGTGCACATGGTTACACCCTTCTACAGATATGACTATAGACTAAACTGTAAACACTGCTGTATCCATTATACAATGAGGTAAACGAATAAATATAATAAAATCAGTTTGTAAGTAGCAAATAAAATGTGTAGTCACTCAATTAGTGCTTAATTTAAAATGCGATCACTACATGCATTATACCTTCAAATAATTTATCTAATATAGGTTTTACAGGTCTCTCCGTGTCCCAAGCCGCTTGCTGAGTTAAAACTTCTTGTTTAAACACATAGTTGCTATGTCCATTTGTCATGTTGCTTACGTATGCCATCATCGCTGTTACATCCAGATTGAGAGTATTTATACTAAAATGCTCATCTATGGTTGATACATTGCACAAGGACTGGTCCTCATCTGATCTAGATCTGAGAGATATTATTTTTGTTTAACGATACTACTGTTTCTGTTATTAATTACTAACATTTGCCCGTGACTTCACACACATTACATTTGGAGTACTTTAATAGATGTGATGTGTATCTAGACATATAAACCTTCCTCTTGAACCACTTTATCTATTAAAAACCTCCCCATCAAAATCCGTATTTTTAAAGACTTAAACATACATATTAGGACATAGAGACAGAGAAAGTGACTTTGTTTAATACTATGCAATTATTCAAAAAAACTTAAAATTAAGAAATATATAATATACTATAGGAAGTAAAATGACAAATACAAATTTTGTATGATAATAAATAAAATAAAAAGTTCATCAGCCAAGAATACCTCTTATCAAACCCATCATCACTCAAATCACAATATTCATCAGAATCAGTTTGTTTTGAATTTGGTAGCACTTCTCCATTTACAATTACACCTAATGCTCTTAATTTATTTGCCAGATTTTCTTCTATTCCACTCACAAACTCAAATATAACCTTAAAGAACATAATAGATTATAAACATTAATATAAAAAACTCAAGTTTATATATTAAATATAATTCAACATAATTACATACTTGTAACTAGTATTATTAATTTGATGTGTATACATTATATTGTTAAATTAATAAATAATATCATATTGTTCTTTTGTTTATATGCATTGATATCAAGCTGTTTTTTTTTTTGTGGTTTGTTATTAACATTTACATGTATCTCTGTAGAGATACAAAACCGAGAATGTAAAAATTTATGTAATACATCTAATGCAGTAAATTTATATACTATCTCACCTTAGGTGGTTTATACATACAGGGATATAACTGAGCACATTCTTTATAGTCTTCTGCTTGATCTAAAATTGATCTGGCACCATATGAAGAATTTCCCATACTTAATGCAGATAAAGATTTTGGGTTTCTTGCAATCACTACAAATATACGTTTAATGAAATTCATTTCCAATTATATTTCAAAGAATTCAAAAAAGATATATATTTGAATTTCTGGTGTACCTTTTGTCCAAACTTTTCCTGCATCACTTATAATATCTATAACAAGTTTGCTCTCAGCATCAATATGGAATATCTTACAAATGGATACAACGCCTGGGCGAAGAGCACATTCAACCAATGCTCCTAGGTGTCTCAAATTTGAACATGACAATTGCTCAACTTTAATTTTTTTAGATTTTCTTAACTATAAATAAGCAAATTATGCGTAATATAGCTTCATTTCCTAAATATCTCAAAACTATCTGAATGTAACTCACCCTTGATAAAAAATCTATTTCTTGCCGAATTTTTCTTTGAAGTTTTGCAACCCCGTCTAAGTTTTGTATTACTTGTAATCTTTCAATTAATAGATCCCCATAATTTATTTTATCATCAAGCATTGAAAGCAATTCCTCAGTTGTATTACTCATATTTTAACGATTACAGAAATTATTTCTAATAATGAAGATAAATATTTAAAAAATCACCTAATTCACATAATTGCACTATAAATTAACCACACAATTTGGCAATATTTATTTTTTATTCTAGGCACAGACTAAGAACTAGTTACTCAGTATATAAGTGTATAATCTATGACTAGTTACTGTGTAACTTTCAATATCTATATAACTATATATTATACAGTGTAAAAAATTAAGTTGACCTTGAAATTCGAAATTTAAAAATCTAATGTGTGTTGTGACCTCAGATAATTTAATACTATACTAGTAGTTGCGACTCTTTCGTTCTGCTTGTGACATTTGCGCTATTGAATAGGCCAAAGAGTAGGATAATGTTATGGAATAGGCTACCGTATAATATTATTTAATATAATTATTGTTAAGTAGGGGCCGCTAGGAGTATATGTGTTCTGTGGGCAGGGGCTACAGACTAAGATAGAATAGGGGCCAGGTTTAGAGTATACATCAAAGAGTAGTATAATAGTAGTACTACCTGTATTATTATACTACTCTTTGAGTAGTACGTATACATAAGCAAGTTATAGAGCACGGGTACCCACATAAATGTATAATCTATCGACCGCGGGTGTCACCTCTCTCTTTTGTGCCAATCGTAAGCACAGATTAAGAATTATTCATTGTTACTTACACCGCAAGCGTTCAGTTGTAGGTTAGTTATCTGTGGTTAAGAGCTTGGATAGTGACGTTCCATGCATATTACAGAAAAAAAATCAATAGTTGATTATGATATTTTGGTAACGTGTGGATTATTCCAGTTTAGTAATAAATATAAAAAAAATCCTACTAATATTATAAAAGCGAAATTTTGATGTGGATGGATGTCTCTTTCGCGCAAAAACAACTATCTGTATGAAATTTGGTATAGATAGATTAGTGTGGATTAGCATATAGGCCAGTTTTCCACGGGTATAACGCGAGTGACGCCGCGGGTTACATCTAGTTTCAAAATAATTTATTGAAAAAAAAAAAACAGATATCATTTTAAACTTACTAAGTTTAAAGTGATAGTGTTTGCCTCTTTCCCTTAAAAATTGGGTTATTGTCTTTAATTTTTAGTTTTATAGCATTGAAATGCTTTTATAAATGAGAAATTTTTTCTATTCTTTCAAAAAAAAAGATTTCTCAAGGGTTATTTAAAACTTGCCGTTTCGTTGTCATAATATTACATTTGCCTATTTGTATGTATGTATGCGTAGCTGCACCGCAGCGGAATTGAGAGTCACGACGCAACAAAATATTATTTATATGAAATTGTATGAGACAACATGCACTAAGCCGCAGCGGAACTACACTGCAGCAGAAATGCGCGGCAGTCGGCAGAGTTGATCAATCCCCAAAACTGTCGCGACCTGTCGTGACGTGTAGTTCCCCTGCCGCGGAGTACGGTTCCACAAATTTTTCATAGTCAGTCAAGCAAGATTCTTGGACGCGCGATAATCTTTATTCCAAAATGCCGATAAACGAAGAAAAACTAATTGTACTTGTAAGTCATTATCCGGAGATATATGACCTCCAGCATGAAAATTACATGAACACTTACAGAAAAACATACAACTTTGGAGAGAAACAGCTAAAAAAATTTGTCGCAAAGCTGTGCTTTTAGTTTATACTTAGTGATACGCGCTCTGTAGCTCGTTTATGTTTACTCTAACTTCATATGCAAGTATTACACTTATTCCAAGGGGCCAGGCCTGGCCACTTTATAAGCGTAGACACTTTGAGCAGATTCACCTACTGCAGGTTTACACCTTGTTTGAGTTTGTTTGATCTCATAAATTTATGTTAACGTTTGTGTATAAGTTGTGGTCATATATAACTGGTTCTGCATACGCCAACTTATATTTATAAATGACTAGCTTTCCGTCCGCGGCTTTGCCCGCGTAGTCGCAGGTAAGATAGACCCGGGGTTTTCATCGCCTGTTCCCGTTCCCGTGGGATTTCCGGTATAAAAATGGTTTTTATTCCTATGTCCGTCCTTCGGTTCTAAGCTACCTCTGAACAAATTTTCAGCGAAATCAGTTAATCCGTTCTTAAGTTATAAATAGTGTAACTAACACCACTTTCCTTTATATATATATAGATGTATAGCTAAGTATACATGTACGTATGTATGACTTTACATGTAAGACCTTTTGTGATCCATAAAATAAAAAATATTAATAGTTTAATAGTTTTTTATACCACGGATTTTGCATAAAAAATTGTATCCTCCACACATGCACATGATCTCAAAATATTATTCTCAGAGTCCAGAGAAACGTTACAAGGCTTCACATTGTTTGTATTTCATTTTATTGTCTAAACTCTGAGAAAATGATTGTGTAAATGCATTCTTACAGTTTCTAATGGATGATCTTTGAGTTTTAGTAGTATACAACTGCGTAAATTATATTGGTCTACGTTAAACACTTCCCTTGGCAGCAATTCCACTACCATTTTATACCCTTCCACTGAAGGATTACACGTCATAATTCCTTGTAATATATGCATTTTTTCATTTCCGCAAAACTCCAGTTTATAGATTATATGATCCAATGCTTGGGAAAAAGTCGAGTAAATTGCAGTCGAATATTTCTTTATATCTTCGTTTAGTTGCTCAACACAAACTTTTCCGAAACTTTCACAAACTATTGTAGAAAGTTCGTGTTTATTTTCATACAAGCGTAGACAAGTATTTGCAACTTTTAAATAGCAAACAGCGAATTTTGTATATCTCAGAAGAAAGTAATTTTCGTCATAGGGAATGCCATTTTCCATCCTTGATTGAATATCGGAAAACATTGTAATAGGTAGAACTATTTTTTTATTAAATTGATACGTTCCAATAAAATTATATAGTCTTTCCATAATGAACAAAAAGTTTTTCTTAGCTGGTGACTCAGTTTGCCATATATCTGTACATAATACATAATCTAAGAGTGGTACCAAAATAGCGTTATACCTCTCCATTTGGGTTTTCTCGTCTTTGACATCCATCAAGTAATCAGGTAGCCAATAGGCATAACAATGTTTTGTTAACAAGTTTTTTATATCTGCATCCATTTTCTTTAAAACATAATCTATATCTAAAATCCAATTTATACTAGAATCAGAAATAGACAGGCCATTATCAAAATTTTTATAATAGTTACCATTTGGTAAATTTTTTAGAAATACTGCCACTCTCTTATAATAATGTGGCAGTACTATTATCGGACATTTTTTTATGTTACATAATGTTCCATATATAGATTTATGTTCATTTAATCCTAAATCACCAATAAAGCTGTCCAAAAGCTCCCATATATCATTAGTTTCTTTATCTTTGTTTGATGAAGATAACATAGAAAAAGTTAATTTGAATAATAAACTTCGCAAGGAACGGTTTTTAGTAACTAACCAAGCCTCATGAAATAATTTCACTATTTCATTGTGCTTAAGTTTTGTGAAGGCTAACTTTAAAGCAACTTTTCGCAACGGATTATACATTTCATAAAGTCGGTAAACGTATGGACGAGCTTCAAGAGAGTTATAGTTGGAGAGCAAACAATTTAAAGCTACAGAAACATATGAAACATTCACATTGTTTATGTTCGATGACAAGATTTCTATTGAAGGTGTTGGTCGAGCCTTATGTAAATGATTTACTATGCTTTTTTGTAGACTACTGTTTTTTCTACAATCAGTAACTAAATATTTCTGTAACAATTTCTCAGTTTCATTTTGTGATAAAAGAGTCATAATGTTTCCTATTGTATCAGCATTGTCACAAGAACATTCAGTTAAAATTTTAAAATATGTATCCTTAAATATTATAGCAAGTGAGTCATGCCAAAAAACTCGAAGCTTTTGAAAAAATCTTCTTTTAGGCAGCTTAGAGTTCCCAATTATATTCTTGACTTGTCCAAGTAGCAAGTGTGGTGCATATCTTAATGCATTTATACAATCATTTTCTGTTTCACTTATAAAAATAGAATTATTCAACATAACATAATTTTTTAAATTGAATCCAATATTATATATTTCTCTTAGGTCTTCAGTTCTCGATTGACTCACAAGATAAACTATGATATCATTCATTTCTTTGGAGGCAGTTGGAAAATCATCTAGACGTTTCTTATAGTGATGGCTCATGTCTGATAAATTTTTAAAGCATTCCAAAATTGCTAAAAAATCCTTTTCCTCTACAATGTTATATTGCTGTAGTTTTTTGCTATTGAATTTAATTAAAAATTCTAATAAACTTGTTTTTTCTTCTTCGCTTAACTTTTTGTGAATATTTTTAAAAGTTTTAAATCTAAACTTGGATATTATTACATCAGGCACTTTATAACCGTTAATAATGTTATATAGAAGAATGCAATCCACACATTCATCAACCTTGTTCTTACAAAACTGATTGTAAATTCCCATGCTATAAAATACATTATTCAGAAGATTCCAGGTAGTATTTTCAAAATGATATGTGTCTACTTTAGATAGAAAATGTTTGACGAATTTCGACTTGTATTTGAAAGCTTCATTTATGTGATGTATATTATAATATTGAAGTATTTCTTGCAAATGCATTTCACAGCCACGTGCACAAGACAAAAGCAAACAAAGCATGTTACACTTTTTTAGAGGGTTTGATGCAGTTCCTATTAATTTTTTTAAGCCAATAAATGCTAAGTCAAAAGGCATAAGCTCGTACCAGAGGTATTCATTATTCATATTTGTTAAACAGCGGATCATAGTATTATTATACAGATCATTTTCCACTGTAAACTTTATTTCAGTTTTTTCCAAAAATACAGTTTTTACAAAATCAATCCTATCTTTTTCTGGTAAACGTTTAATAAAACATTTTAGTTTATCATATTTGTATAAAGGCTTATAGTATGGGTTTTGACTATTTTTCTCTAGAAAGGCTTGAATATGTTTTGATGAAATATGTTTTGCAACAGTTGCAATATGCACTTTACTAATGAATTTTGCAATATTATTTACAATTTCATCAGGGCAATTTTTCATTATTTTCTTTGTTTTATTGGCTGAAAGTTTTGGTATTTCATATTCTTGCATAATATTCAGAAATTTCATATACATGGTGTGATCATTTCTTAATATTTCCTGTGCCTCTTTCATTTCATCATAATGATTCATATTAAATATATCTTTACAATATTCTAATATATAATTTGACTTTTTACACAGACGTTTTGTGACAGTCAAAGGTACAATCTTACCATGCTGCTTTAGTACTTTTTGTATTAATGTTGGTGACGCATAGTACAGCCATTTAAATGCTCTTTTAAGATCTGTATCTTGTAAGTAAGTGTAAAACATATCAACTCTTTCCTCATCTCGGAGATGTAATCGAATATACAGCATAAGTTTATGGTATGCTTTTGTACTCATGCAGGGAAGCAACTCATCATGTATATAAGTTGGATTGATGATGTGAGCATATTGTGGTTCTATTATTAGCCATTTCACCTGCTTTATGCTTCTCGTTACATATAACATATCTTTACATTTAAATACCTCAAGGATATATTCAACATCTTTTTGCCGGCAAGCAATATCTATTTTTAATAAGTTTTCTATGTCACTATCATTAAAATTAATAGCATTTGGTTTTTCATTTGGATTACGAGATATTAAATCATTTAGCTTTTTGTTATAATTTCTGTGTTTTTTTCCCAGAGTTTCATTTTCTAAACTGAAAGGTGCCATCTGAAATAACACAATTGTTTTATAAAGGGATGCTTATGATTCTATATTAACTTTTATTGGTATTGAATGAAACAGGGTCTTACTTGGCTATGTAAGAGATATTCCAATTATAGCTTCTTTATCACAATAAAAATACAGTACTTAGTCTTTAATGAAATGAAATTTTATTGCATTTCAATACTAAATTCTCACAAGGGAATTAAATTTGCCACTTATTAAATATTATGCAATATTGCAAAATAAAAAAAATAAATAATCATCAGTGATTCTTCAAAAACTTTCTATTATCTTAATTGCAAAATATAATTACTTACCATTCAATTTGTATAATTTTTAGTTACTTTTTAAAACAACTCTGTGCATAACTCACTTCTTAGTAAATACTAAATATGGTGAAATTTTCAAAGAGAATGGGAATTTCTGAGACTTTTATATGTTTTTCCTTAGAGTGACAAATAGTAAACACATTGACTTAATTGACAAGAAGAATCAACTATTTGCCAGTGTCAACTGTCAAGTACACAAGACTAAAAACTTAATAAATAAAAACCACCACAGATGACTGTGCACTAGTCAGATCAACTCATTCTACCTACAATATATTTAGAATTTATTAAAATATCCCTTAAAAATATTGGAATATTTATAACAGTCAAGTATAAATTTTTAAATAAGTCAACTTTTATGTAAATAAATGAAATTACATATTCCTAAATGTGTTTCTAATTAGGCTTCATATTGATTCGGTCAGTTAGAAACCATCCTGACTTCTAAATTTAGGATGCTAACTCGCTGAATGCGATTATACTTCTCTAAATTCAGTGACGCTAAATTTAGTATAGTTTAAAGTTCTTTTAGATAATTATCGTACCTAATCAAGGGTTCTAATGGTACTCTTTGAATTATCACCACAAAGAAAGAAAGAAGCATACAGAAGCTTACAGAACGTATTTGCATATCGGAAGTTTATTTCGTATACGTTTACACATCATGAAACTTTCTCATTAAAAATACGAAACTTAGATTCAGTCACTGAACTCGTTGATTCATTTTTAATAGTTTGGATTATAATTGATAATATTTATAATCCAATAATTTCTGTTTAAAAGTGAGATTTGAATGAAAAACATTATTCTCAATCGTACCATTTGGATGCATAAAATAAGGTATATAAACATTTCTGTAATTTCAAATCAAATTATCCTTGCATTGTATGGTTCCATACTTTGACCCAAGCTTCATATAAGATATTATTATATATTCTACATATCCTGATCAATGAAAATCAGTAAGTACTTAAATAAATGTTCTTTTGTTCTTTTTTGAGATGGAATAAGTAAAAATTCTCTTGTTGTAATTACAACTTATCTATAAGTTCGTTTGAAAGCACTAATCTCAGGAACTACTGGTCCGATTTGAAATAATCTTTCAGTGTTAGATAGCACATTTTTTTGAGGAAGGTTATAAGCTATATATGTACCACGGGCGAAGCCGGGGCGGACCGCTACTTAAAATTAAAGTTGTCCAATTTCCATAGTTCATTCAAAATGCATATTCCAATAAATTGTTGCAAATTTGTAAATTTGTGATGATATTCATAATCATGCAAATAATTATTTTTTTATATAAATCCGATTCAATTAAAAAGTTTCAAATTTCAAAATTTAGCTGGATTACTGCTAACTATAATAAATAAAATATATTAAGTATCTATAAAGACAGATAACATAATACTATAAAGTTTATACGTTAATATACTGACTGAACATTGTGGAATACTTCAAGACCCAAGTTATGGCGGAAAATTTGATGGTGCCATTTCCTTTCGACGTCATGATCACGTGGTTGACATATATTCCACCAATCAACGACCAACGTCCAAATAAGACATAACCAAACTACAATTTTGAGAAATGGCCGACGATAAAGAAGTTGAGAAAACGATCGCCGAAGACTTGGTCGTGACCAAGTACAAGTTAGCTGGACAAATTGTAAACCGTAAGTTTGTGAAAAATTATACGTGTGATATTACTAGTTAGATTTTTCAAAATGTCCAAAATAACAATTATTTAAATGGACGCGTGTCATCACCATGTGGACAATGTGGTACCGCATACTTTATTTTCTTACAACTCTTTTCATCAAGCGTGTTATTCAATCATAAAGTCGGTATAAAATTCTTGTTTCAGGCGTCCTAGAACAAGTAATTGCAAAATGCGTACCTGACGCTAGCGTTCGAGATATTTGCGAATACGGCGACAAATTATTATTAGATGAGACATCTAAAGTATTCAAAAAGGAAAAAGATTCCAAGAAGGGCATTGCATTTTCGACTTGTGTCTCAGTAAACAACTGTATATGTCACTTTTCGCCTATTCCTAGCGAAACTGACTATATACTTAAACAGGGAGACCTTGCGAAAATGTAAGTACCACTCCTTAAAACAACTTTTAAGATTTTGTCGAATACTATAGTAATTACCGTTGATATTTTAGAGATCTTGGTGCACACATAGATGGCTTTATCGCCGTGGTGGCACATACAGTGTTTATTGGTGATGGAGAAATCACAGGGCGTGTGGCAGATGTATTACTTGCAGCCCATCAAGCAAGCGAAGCCGCCTTGAGGTTATTAAGACCAGGAAATGAGGTGTGTTGATATTTATGTGTATCAAATAATTGTTGTAAATACTGATGTTTTATTGAAAGCATTACATATGGCTTAAACTTGACCTGCATAATAAACTTTGTTATTTGTATATTGCCATATTGATAAAGCTACATATCTTCTCTTTTATCAAGTTACTCTCATCATACTATTATTTCTATAATTAAGGAAACTTTTCTTATTTGTATTAATACTAATTATAATGATTGTTTTGCAGAACTATGCAATTACAGATGTTGTTCAAAAGATTAGTGCAGAATATGGCTGCAAACCCATTGAAGGTATGCTTTCCCACCAACTTAAACACTTCCGTATTGATGGAGAAAAAAGTATCATTCAGAATCCGACTGAGGCACAAAGGAAAGAGCATGAAAAGGCAACCTTTGAAACATATGAGGTATATGCCATGGACGTCTTAGTGTCTACCGGAGAAGGAGTGGTAAGATACTTTCTAGTTCTGTTCAACATATTGATAATTTTTTTTGATAAGAACTAATTTATTGTTGCATCTAGCATTTCAATAAAAGTTCAACTGTAACTACTTTTTTAAGGAAAAATAATTTAAAAAAGTCTAGTTTTGCCCTGAATTCTTTCCAGGTTAGTTTTGTAACAAGTCTGGCAGTACTCAGGGAATATTAATAAGTATGAACTCTTAACTAAAATGTTCTTTGCATTTTAATGTTAAAAAAATACTGACAATATGTTGTAACATCCTCATTACCAGAACCTAATATTCCTCTGCTTGCTTATCATTATATCTCATACTGTATCACTGTATAAATAAGTACATAATGTTACACTTTGAATGACTATCTACATTAAGTTTTAATATTCATAGGGCCGTGAGATGGACACCAGATGTACAATTTATAAGAAAACAGATGAAATCTATCAGCTTAAGCTTAAGGCTTCAAGAATGTTCTACAGTGAGGTATGTTTATTGTGTCTTATCATTTCTTTTTAACCCCAGAAACATATCAGCTATGTCATTCTTATGATATTGGTTTTCTTTTTGGGGTATAACAATGTGATGTGTTTGAACCACTTTGCATTTAGAGGGCAATTTGGTATAGAACATTACCACATTTTTTATGTTCAATATTTGGTTTTAATTAAAAATATAATTTAAATTGAATTGGCTGCAATTATAAATCATACAACTAACTATAAAATATTTAAAAAAATTTTTACTTTTAAATGAAATGCTTTTCAATTTATAATTACTTATGAAAAGTATAAAGTTGGTTTAATTTGATATAGCAGTAAAACAAAACTTTGGTTGTATTGCTTTCTTTGTTTTCTGAATCAACAGAAACTAATTTCCATATATCTTGATGATTTAAAAGATTTAAAAACGAGTTGTTCCAACATTAAAAACTTTATTTTTGTTTGAAAATGAAAATATGTTTACTTTAAGATAAAGATGATAATGACAAATTATTAAAACAGGTTCGTAACAAACATGGATCAATGCCATTCAATCTGAGAAGCTTTGATAAAGAAACGAGTGCAAGACTGGGTCTTGTTGAGTGTGTTAACCACAAGCTGATCGAACCTTTCCAAGTATGTATTTGGAGATCGAAAGTTCTATGTTACATTTTTTTTATTTTAATGTCTTAATAATATAAAACCACAGAGTTTGTTTGATTGACGGCCCTTATCTCTAAAACATATAAATTAATTTCAAAATTTATTTCAGCATTAGCCTGGCCGACTAATATATATGATTTTGGGACATTAAAGTATCTCTCTTTATTTAATACTAACACGCAGCCTGGATAATCTAGAGCTCATTCAAATAAAAACTGTACATGTCCTTTTTTTGGGTCCCAAACTAACTCTGTACCATATTTCAAAATAAGAGAAAGGTAGACTGAGTTATATTCCCATTTAAAATTGGTAGCGGTTCTCCTTTCTCCACATTTATATATGTGTAACTATTTTCATATTGGTATTGGTTCTCGTTTGTCAATATTTTTATGAAATGAATGAAATATTTTTTTATTAATCCTTATAGATGCAAGTAATCTTATAATACAGTATGATTGCAATGTTCAAATGTCAATAACTTATTGTAATATAGAAACTTATTGTAACATTCACAAATGCAGGTTTTGTATGAACGGCCGGGAGAATTGGTGGCACAGTTCAAATTTACTGTCCTACTCCTGCCCAGTGGAACACATCGTATTACTGGTTTGCCTTTCGATAAGAATATGTGCAAAACTGAGCGCACTATCAAGGACCCTGAACTTAATGTAAGTACAAAGTATTCATCAAATAATTTTATATTTATATTTTTTTATAAATCATCTTTAAGATTGTTGTTATGATTTTTTTTATAAGAGCATAGTTTAATGTTTTAATTATACATTAATTTAATAAAATTTATGTGTTGAGTCAAACACTTCCCTGATATCTTTCAAAGCATTCTTTGTCAATGGAATGTTTTGGTACAAGCTCAGGGTAAATAAATGTAATCTTTTTGAGCTGATTTGTATTTTTAAAAACACTTCAGTTTGAACCATTACTACATTTATATCACAAAAAAAATAATAGTATGATAAAAAAAAAATATTCGATCAAGTACTAAACTATGTATTTGACAATAATTAAATACTTTTTGTTTTACTGTTATACCTTTTTCAAATAATGTTTTGTATAGGCCCTCCTCAACTCCTCTGCAAAATCAAACAAGAAGAAGAAAAAGAAAGTCGGAGCAGAAGAAGCAATGGAAGTTGAAATAGCTGCCTAACAATTGGCTAGCCACTGCCCTGTGGATTTTGCAATACAAAGCTTTTAAAACAGACTATAACTGGACACAATAGTGAAAATTTTATTAAAGATATGCCCTAGCTTTAGCTAAACTGACAATTCTCACAGCCTTTTGAACCAAGTTTTTAATTATTACACAGTTTTTTTTTCTATACTATATAAGTATTGTTAGGTGTGTCTGTTTTTACAAAATTAAATCAATTGTCCTTTTTTTCAACTTCAACAGACATATCTTTAAAATTTTGAATGTTCACTTTAGGTGTCCTGTCATCTGCATTCCCTGTTATTCAAATTTATAACTGTAAATAATTGACCCATGTTACATGCTAAAAATCGTCTCACATTGTTTTCGGGCACAAAATTTTATGTATCTGGTGAATGATTGTGAAATGGATAAGGTAAAATAATTGAATAATTCTGCACGATGAATTTATAAATACCACACAACCTACTACAGTACTGATTTCATTCAACATCTTAGTTTAGTTTTCCTTGTGTCATTTTCCTAACATTACATTTTTGTTAGCTCCATAAGTATTGAATGTTGCAGATTGTGCATATCTATAAATCATCAAAATTTAAGTTCAAATATTTATGGAACAAACTAATTCCTCTTAATTGTAAATCCTGTGACATTTGAGAAACTATTAAATCAGAACTGCCACAACTGTGGACTGTTTTTGTAATTGTTTATTGTTTTATTTAAAGCCTTTTCCACTGACTACTTCATTCATTTATTGTACATAATAGGCATTTTGGGGGAGGCCTATGTCTAAAAGTGGACGTCCTAAAAGGCTGCAACGACATAATAGACATTACCTATGTCAATGTCCACCTCTAGATTTAAATCTGTTCGAGATGTTTTAACAATACAAAATATTGTAGAATATTTTTGTATTTATAAAATTTGTCAAAAAGTCGATTCAAGTGCTGTGGCGTAAATAGAATGTACCTATGTATCTAAACATAAGTATTTCGCATAATTAAGTCAGAACTTCAAAAATGCTTTCACTTACTAAATTAAGAATCCATCACTAATAGATATAACTTGAATGCTTGACATTACAATTCAAAATAATATCTTTTTTTTATTCATTTCGATCACCACCGCCCATGAACAATCGCACTGCCCGCTTTTACGGTGTAAGGGATAAAGAAAGGATTGACTAGTGGAAAGATGGAATGGACTGGGAAGGTTGAGGAAACGCGCCTCCGGCCCTCCCACTCAGCGCACGAAACAAAATAGGATGCTATTATTTCACGCCGATTTTCTGCGCGTGTGTGGTACTTTCCCGATAAGAGCTTGCCCAATTCGTGCCGAAGTATGCTCAACTCCCACATTAAAATCTACGAGTCATACAATTAAGAACTATCAACTATTAGGTATTTTGCATACTTTTCCAGCCTTTAAGGTTTTACAGATAAAACGCGTTGTTAGCGCCCATCAGAGCGCAAAGCTGACGTCGCGCTATGATGAATTTTGACTTCGCGGTAATAATTAGTATATTATACATAAGCAAACTTGCTTAAGTTGGGTAAATTTAATTGCTTTGAACCACAATTTGGGGCACATTCATGTATGTTCACTGATAATACTGAATGTGAACTTTTAATACACCAAGTTAACAATTTTTTTTAATAATTGTAACATTATGGGCTCAATATGTGTTCTTTAACCTACTAATATTATAAATGCGAAAGTAACTGTCTGTCTGTCTGTTACGCTTTCACGCTTAAACCACTGAACCGATTTTGATAAAATTAGGTAGGTATGATGATAGAACTGAACTTGGGAAAGGACATAGGACACTTTCTATCGCGAAAAAAGGGTTGAAAGAGGGTATGAAAGTTTGTTATTGTCAAACCGATTTTGATGAAACTTGGTATGAAGATGGAGCTAAATGTAGGAAAGAACAAACCATACTTTTTATTGCGAAGAAAATACTCCTTACCATGTCGCGCGATATAAGCAAATTCTACACAGGCGAAAAGCTAGTAGTTTAATATTTTTCATCTCATTCCTATTCCCAAAATTATAAAATCAGTTACATTTAAATCAATTTATTAACATCAAATAAATACTACATTACTATATTTATTGTTTCGATTGTTCTTCATTAGGGCTCTTATTTTGGTCGCCTCCTTCTAATGATGTTGAAATGTATCCATATGTCTTCACAGCAGCATTAGTGGTGTGTGTTGGTAAATCCACTAAGAATCTAAATGTTGTTTTAACACCACAATTCCAATAATATTTAAATAAGTATGATATTCTGTCATTTGATGGTAAGGGTGGAAGCTGAAATTTCAAGTACTCACATTAAGCCATATATAATATTATAGCCATATAGCCATATGGGTGCTTAAATTTTTTATTAAGTAAAAGGATACAATTAAGTATAATGATAATTAAATATTTAAATAATTTAATTGTGTTACCTCATAAGGTATTTGCTTCTTTAGCTCACCAACATATGGTGAAACTCCTTCTTCTAATTCTTTGTACAGTTCAGCTGTAGTTGAACTGTCTTTCCAAACACCTTTATCCACTGTGTAGTAAACGGCTGAACCCAAAATCGCCGATTTTATACCGAACCTTAAAAGCAGTCATACAACTAAATTATCAGTATTCAAGAAAATACTTTAACTTTATAGAGGGTTTTGATTAAAACATACTTCAACATATTTTTTATACACTATCTATCTGTTGGCCAGTATTCAATAATTATGTGTATATAATTATCGGAATTATGTAATTTTAAACACTAAACACTTTTTCAGTTTTATTTAGAGAAATGACATTTTCGTTTGTAAACGTTGACATTGACATTGATATATTTTGCAGAACTATCTTTTTTCATCTGTTATCTGAGCTTGGCATTTGCCTAATGGGCAAGTTTATTACGTAGGTATCTAGTATCTACATAGGCTATACTATATAAGACTTATCAAGTCTTTTAATATCGCTTGAGTTCAATGATGATGATCTTTCTTTGAAATAAGATAGCGAGTATATATTTCCAATATAATTCGTTCACATTTATTTAATACCTAATCGAAGATATAAATGAATTGTGCATTTTTTCCTTTTGTTTACAGCTGTTTTACAAAAGCCTTCCTGTATGTAATGCTATATCCTTTTCAAACTAAATACAATCTCCCTGGCGTGTATGGGACATTTTAAAAGTATAGACATCGATCATCAGTTCTTCGAAGATGCTCGCACTGGAAATCATTAGGTCCTCATTAGAGGATGAAAGAAAGAAAAAAGGAGACTGGCTCATTTACAGAAACTGCTTTATCATACAAAATTTGGTTCTTGTCCGTAATTATTAAAGGATGAATAAGATCAGAAGGCAAGTTGAAATCTGCAGATAAGGTAAAGTAAATCCATTTGCAAGTACCATCCGCAATAGACAACCGTTGCAAGTCACACCTTTAACGTAACCGTGACTACTCTTTGGAGAATTAACATTTACCCGTATACTACTTTTTTATACTATTCTTCGGTCCTTAATCTGTGGTGTGTTGAAGGCAACTCTTTGGTTGTCATTCTGTAACTGTAAAATGGAATGAAAAAAAGCGCGGGAAACTTGAACGAGGCGGGAGCGTGTTTTTAAATTTAATTACTTATTTCAAGATATTTAATAATC
>NC_052107.1:2634578-2669330 GCF_012273895.1 Zerene cesonia
TTGTACGTATAGTACAACTGAAGATTTATAATACCATAGAAGTTGTGCTCGATTTTAATTTATATAATATATATGTATGTTAGTATATATGTATATACATATGTATGTTAGTATATGTATATGTATGTGTGTATGTATATATATATATATATGGCTTTTTTTATTATAGTATTGATGTTATAATATTTAGTAATGCATATTTATGTATATATATAATGATAAATACTGCTTCTCTGATTATAGTTATGCTTAAATATTTAAATAACATTTGTTTCCCTACCTTTATAAACTTGACACTGGCAAATAGTTAAAACTTATTGCCATAAAGGAGAAAAAAAAAAAAAAAAAAAAAAAAAAAACTGTAAAATGAAATTCATATTTGACAGATTTTGTATTGATTTTGCTTTGAAAACATAATATAGTAGGAGGTAAATTGAGGAATATTGGTACTTGGTGCTACTATACTAATATTGCTACTGAAAAAAATTAATTCAGACTTTTCACGACTCTAAGTAAAATCGCATTGTATCGTTATTCGTAACTATGAAGAGTTAAGAGTAAAGTGCCATAAATTCAATATTGTCGAAGGAAAGCATTGATTTACGATGAAAATGGAGTTTGTTTCAAGATTATTAAAAAGCATAAATCGGTGCTTAGTGCCAAAATTAGCAAAAAATTATGATGAAAGTATCGTACATCCTGAGTTTGAACTACGAAATAAAAACATGGATAAAAATTTTCAACTGTTTGTTGAGAGCTTAGGAGATATAACAAAAGCGGACTTTGAAAAAAATCCTGCAACAGTCGCGAATATGGTCAATTTATATAAAGAATTAAGCTGTGACTGCCCATGGAACAAATCTAAGGCCAAAGATGTTGCTAAACATTTGGATACATATTTTCAAGTTATTACGACCGTACATTTAGATGCCGTATTTCGAAAGAATGATGTGTTTAATTCCCAAATCGTTTTTGATAAATATTTAGAGGACCTTCATTCCAAACTAACTTACGAAACTTTTAAGATGTATCCTGCACAAATTGAGGTCTATATTTCAATTATAGTGGATTTACAGGTATAAATAAATTCAGATGAATTCAGAGCAATAAAAAGAAAAAGAAAAATAACTTCCCTTTCAACTATTTTTGTTTTGGTAACTAAGAAAATTGTCATTAGATACTGCAATCCCAGGAAAAGGCCAAATCTTCTCAAATGTTTTTTTCTGTGTGTGTTTATAATGAAATTTTATGTTTGGCTGGATTCAAGAATGGTCTATATTTACAGTTCAACCATGAGCAAATCCACAGGACCAAAGCTACAATTTAAATGTGTTTTCCAATTTTTATTAATAATATGGTTACACTTAATAACTTTCATAGCTATCTCCTTCTAAGATTGAGAATATAGTGCAAAACATTTATCATTGTTTTCAGGAGTACAATGTTGATTTGGTACCTTCAAAAATATTTCCAATTACTCTCCTTCTCATTGAAGACTATACAATTACTAATAAAAAGAAAGGTCTCCAGTCCTGTTCAGTTTTATTACAGTCCCTGGTATGTATATCCTTTTCAATTTATGCAACTGTTCTGATCATGATTTTTTTTTTGTTTTCTCTGTATTTGGGATGTTGGAAATCTACATTGCAATGTATGAAATGTCCTTTACACAGCCAAATATTAATATTGCCTAATTTGTATCAATTTGTACATAAAAAATTAAGAACATTATTACAATAGTGTTATATCAACATGTTATGTAACTATTTCTGATTTTTTTATTACAGAAAGCAAAGGATTTTGAAAATGGTAACTATTATGAAGTGATTTACAGAAGTCTGAAAAAGAACCTTGTGGAAAGAGACATGGATATAGTTAAATTAACACACACCTGTCTATTGGCTCTTCTAAAAATTTTGCCTGCCAGTGGAAAGGTATTGATTCATCATCATTTTAAATATAATAAAACGAAGTTTACACATTAAATAAATTGTTACAACATAAGGGAAAAGTATTTCAGTAAAAAAATATAATTATTAAACTAAAAGTATCAGTAGGGCAAAGTTAAAATAAATTGGGGCAATATCAAACTTTTCTTATGCATCAAACATGAAAAATCTTAGTGATGTTCTTATATGTTTCAGAGAGAAATCTTAGATGAGTTATACACAACCACTCTGGATCAACTAATGACCGACTCCAATTTGTACAAAAAGGCTGCATTGTTAAATTTTGCCACTACAATCATACAATGGCACAAGGACAACTGTGCTAATATAAAGATATTTAAACAAATTGTATGTGACAATCTGGATATATGCACTAATGATGCTGTGTCAGGAATCATTTTAAGCCCACTTTTGAAGGTAAGCCATGCAAGTTTTTTGTAGCCAATAGAGGTATTGTCCACACTGCATCGCTTCCGTGAATTTCCATTGACATAGAAATGTGTTGATGATTGATATGTACATAATATTATAGTCCAGTCATAACATAACCTAATTAAATCTGAAGTATTTTTATTTTATTGTAATATTTGTTTGGAATAGAAATGGAAACTAATGTAGTTTTATGTTATATGGGCTGAAAAAGTAATTATATTGGGGGTAAAAGAATTAGAAAAAAGACAATAGCAAAGAACTAAAAAAAAGCATTGTACACAATGTCAAAATAAAATAAAGCACATAAAATGGTCTTGAGTTTTAGATAGATAATAGTTACAGAATGATACACTTATTCTCTTACTCAAACAAAGGGTAAATTGATCCATACATTTAAGTGCATTTCTCTAAATCAATGTTGCATAAGGAGCATTTTTGATAGGAAACATAATATACAATATATTATGCATGTAACTATATATTTCAGTATCCAAAATGGTCAGTCATTTTTTAAATCTGCACGGTACATGTGTGTGTACTGTGTAGTAAGGATACTTACACACACACATCGAAATTTTGTCTATACCTAAATTACACGCAGCCCATTTACCAACAACACTTTTAATGATAATTAATTGGTAAAATTAACTTTAAATTATATAAAATAGGAAATATACATATATATAAATATAAAACAATTATCTAAATTTGATTTTTAACATGGCTATTTTAATGAAATGTTATGATCATCACATAACATCAAAAATGACCAGAATAAGTTATTGCAAGTTTATCTTCATGATATAATATTTCCTTAGAACAATTCTAATCTACTTTGTTTATTTATTACAGTGTTTGGAGAAATGGATAACATTCTGCTGGCCTGTTTGGAAGTTTAATGCAGATCATAAAATGTTATCCTCACTTTTCAAAGTTTTATACATATGTAAAGAAGATCATTTAGTGAAACAAACCCACAAATTAATAGTTACACTGATTTGTCTGTGTAATAATTCAGAACAAAAACTAATTGTATCCAACCTTGACAAAGAAAGAGATGTAGATTGTAATGTTTTTAGAGAGAAAATAAAAAATATAAAAGCTGATCTCAAAATATAAAATATCTGTTTTATTTGCAAATAAAATGGACTTAACATCTATGATTGCTTTAAATGTTACTTCTTTAATTCATACAAAATATTGCACACTTCATTCATGTTTGGTCTTTTCTTTCTATCTCTTTGTAAACAGCTTTGAGCTAAGGCATAAAGTTTAATAGCTTTAGTCCATTGAGGTACAGTGGAATCCAACAACAAATTGATGTCTCCATTAAAATTGTCCTCCACATAATCCTTTATATTTATCTTTTCACCATTAGTGACAACAATAGGTTTCAAACCTGTTAAAAGTTCTAACAATACTATACCATAGCTGAATATATCAATTTTTTGTGTGATAGTACCGTGTAGACCTTCAGGAGCCATATAAGCCGATGTTCCCATTGGACAGGATGTGACCATAGTTGCATCATATTGTTTTGCCAAGCCAAAGTCACATAACTGAAACAAAGTGTTCAAAGTGTCAACATATTTAAGCTAGTAATTGAAATTTTATAAACTGTTACATATTATATATTTATTAAAAACTAATATATGTATACCTTTGGAATACAGTCTTTAGTCAATAGAATATTAGCACTTTTCACATCTCCGTGTACAAAGTTTTTGGAGGAATTTTCTGAATCAAACTCAGCTGGTCTTCCTAGATTCAACAATTCCTCATTACTTTGCACATGTGGTTCGCTTGTGTGCAAATATTTTAGGCCTTCTGCAGTTCCTTCCATAATATTTATTCTTTGTATTTCGGTGAGGACCTTCTCAGCTATTTTCTCTTGCAAGGATCCACCATCGATGTACTCACAAACAATACAAGGCATGGGGCCATCTTTAGAAAATCCGAAAATAGGTAGAATATTTTTATGTCTAAACTGTGACAAGAATTTCACTTCAGCGTTAAAAACTTTTATAGCAATGTCTGGTTTTCTGTGCAATGTCAAATGTTCATGAACTTTTTTGACAGCTAGAGTTCCATACTTTGGATGTGTTCCAACAAAAACATCACCAAAACCACCACTACCAATTCTACCACTAGGACCATCTGGTCTGATAGAAAGAGTATCAGAAAAATTGTTAGTGATATTTTGTAATTCTTCATATTCAAAATGAATTAATTTTGTGTCCTGAAGTATTGCGCTATCTATTGCAAGAGATATATTTATGTTAGGGAATGATTTTTGATACCCACTGTAGAGGTTGTGATTATAAGTATTAGAATTTTCATTGGTAGTGCTTTGAGAAGTATCTCCTAATGTTTGTTGGCTTTTGGTCAAGATTGCAGATAAATCTGGTATGTTCATAGATTGTTCTATAACGTCATTATTTTGAATTGATTGTAAATTGTCTCCACTAAGAATTTGGTTTTTCGAAAATTTAATAAGATCACTGGCAGACTCTATTCCTGTCTTTGGAAGATTTTCTGTGAATTTTATTAAATTACTTTCAGATTTCATTTGAACTGTGGGTCCATTGCAGAATTTTTGCATTTGAATAGAATCTGTAGAACTCATATTATTCATACTATCGCTTAACATATCTGTTACATTAGTGCTTATTGCAGCTGCAGGCCCCACTAAGGGTCGCTGAGGTTTTGGTTCTGCAAAATAAATATAAACATGCTAAGAACTTTCAATTATATCGTATGGAAAATTTTAAATTAATAGTTAATGAAGAATACCATTTAATATAAGAGCTATTTCATCTGCAGCGCGATATATTTGTGTTCTGATTATGATATCTTTTAAATCACTTAATGTGGGTCTTATTATTCCTGATGTTGCCCACTCATCAAAGAGTATTTCGGAACACTTAAGATTGCTTTCTCTAGCATACTCCTCAATCATTCTGGAATTAAATAAAAATAAATATAATGTGTAAACATAGGCGCATTTAATATTCATAAATAAAAAGACACTATGTAAACAGAAAATGAATCAGGATTGCTTGTATACTGATAAAATTACATTGTTCTTAAGATCTTCTTTTTATATGAACTGGTGGGTCGCCAAATGGTAAGAGCTACCACCGCCCACGAAAATTTTGAGGCGCAAAGTCGGTTGCAGACATTGCGCCTCTACAAATTGGAAAGGGAAAAGGAAAGAATTGACGAGAGGAATAAAGGAAAGGACTGGGAAGGGTAAGGAAAATGATATGGGCCTCCGACTCCCCCACTTACTGTACGAAATACAGCAGTATGCTATTTCACGCAGGTCTTCTATGGGGGTGTTATCAGAAAATTATATTAGACAGTGTTAAACCCATTATAGGTACCTTATATGTTCATTATTATACTTAGGTTCGAAGCTTGGGCTACGAAGATCTTTTGGGATGTTGGACATCAACTTTTTCCAATCATTGTCAGTTTCCAAAATGTTTATAATGTTGCAAAGGAGTTCCGCAGGAAGTTTACGGATTTCAACGTTTTTATACATTTTAATAATAGTCATTTATAATATTACTTTTGAACTAAAAGTTACTACTTAAACATAATAAAACTAATCAAATCAATGTTATGTAATTTTAATTAACGGCAATTTTGCTTTACACAATTCTGCCAGTGTCACATTGGGAAGATTATACTCAATTGTTTTATTTATATTGATTTATCAAATTTCACTATATCAACAGATGTCAATCAAATTGCAGATATACCTAAAACAAAGAAACATATAAAATTTATATAAATATACAACAAATAAATCATTTTCACAAGTCATCTAATGTTAATCTTGACAGAAACTGTAAACTATGAGTATGCAATTTTAACCGCTCTCATCATCATCACCCATGTTTCCAATGCTGGGCTAGGCCTCCTATGGCCAGGTTCAGGCCATAATCCACCACACTGGCTAAGTGCCGGTTGGCAGATTTCATGTGTCGAATTTTTTTATTCTTGGACAAGTCAGTTTCCTCACTATGTTTTCCTTCACCATTCATGTTAACCGCTCTATGGATAAGTACATCTAATCGCTCTATGGTTAACGTTCATTAGATTTATAGTAATACTAGCTGTCCCAGCGAACTTCGCAACGCCATAGAATATAGTTCTCACCTTTTAAACCTTCCCTAGACCTCCATGGACATATCAAGACCAAAATAAGATAAATCCGTTCAGCCGTTCTCGAGTTTTAGCGAGACTAACGAACAGCAATTGTATTTTATATATAAGATTATAATTATAATTTTTTTGAAATTATAAAATTATATTGCAACTTTAATTCATTCAACACTGACAGAAGATGCATGTTAGTGGGTCTGGGGATATGTGGGGAAAAAGGAGATATAAGAAAGAAGAGCAGTTTGGGCAATTAAAAATTAATTTTCTCTTAATTAATTGGTCTATGCCATTTAAACTGCATTAACATAGTGAAGTTAGGGATAAACATTATTATTGTGAAATGGACTAGAGTGAAACAATGGCTCTATCTCAAACAGCAGATCATTTAAGTGATTATTCACGATTTTATTATTTTTATTTAGCAAACCCTTAATATGGTAATAATGTTCCAAGATTTAAATAAGGTTTAAGCTAAGGTTTAGCCACTACTGCAAGGTCCTGAATGTAAACAAGCTCATGGGTCTCAGGGGCTATACTCATAGCGGCCTTGTCGCGCCAATCCACCGATTCATTCCCAAGAATGCAACAATGTCTTGGTATCCATGGACGAGAGCTAGGGAAGTTTGAATATTTTATATAATAGCTAGATATTCGAATAAAGTTTCTTTGATTTTGAAAATAATAGGATGTTTCAATTTTGAGTGGAACAGGTCACAAGATAATTCAAACAAATTTGGGAATCAGAAAGTGTTATAAATTTGTTGAAGAATCGATGCCATTTGGAAATAAAATCTAATGAGCACAAAAAATACATGTATTCACTTACACCTTCGAAGTTCGAAAACCTATCCATGAAAATAATTCAATTCAATATTTTATACTGCATTCTCCTGAATCAAAAACAAACTACATAAGTATACTCTTTACTCTGCGATATAAACTTTTCAGCTTTGACACTAGCTGACAGATGACATGTTTTTTTTTGAAAATTAATCGCTCGACTGCGACACCTTAAGCAAAGTTACTTTGCACAGAGTATACTTTTGGTGATCTTTTATTTGAGGCAAGATTATAAAAATATGAATAGCCGATGACAGTACATCATCTGAGACTTTTTATTTTAATGTACCTTATTGTTTTAACTGTATATTGTAAAACTATTCTCCGCTTTGTCTAAGCCAATACACCGATTTTCATTCCGTTTTCAACAATGGATAGCACGGTGATCGAAAAGGTTCACATTCATAGATAATTTGTTAGGTTTTAGACAGCGCGGGCGAACAACCAATTATTTTAAAATATCCATAAGGAAGTCAAATACAACCCATAACATCCGCAACTTAATTTGTATAGAAACATAACAAAATATTTTAGAAATTACAGATTATCTAGTAGATAAGTAATTTCTATTAGTTGTTACATCTATTAATTGTAATAATTTTTGTAATATTGATATTATCTTTTGATAATAGCAACTTCAGTTACAGGCTTAAAGAACAGAAGAACCAAAGGGAAGAAAGGGAAAATGACAAACAATTTATTTTGTTAAAATACGTTTACTAAAATAACAAAAATAAAAAAATATATACACCTAATATTTAATTTATATAAGTTTTACATAATATAATACTAAGAAATAAAATAATACTAAGAAATTTTGTCCCATGATTGCAGTTTTATTAAATTATTTAAAAAAATTATCTATTTGTATTAAATTGTTCTGGTAGGTTTGCAAAAACATCTTGGAGTTGATTTAATTTTTGTTGTGCGGAAACCCGACGCCAAAGCACAGGACATTCAGTGTTATTACACTTCAAATAGTTACTGTGGCCGCAGCATGAACGACAGATCTGGAAAGCAAATTATTTGTCTATTTTATTGCAAATATTTTTACTGTATCGGCGCTTTGTATCTTTAGATATTCTTTTTTATATTTTTTAATTCAACATCGTGCGTTTTTTAAATTTATTTCTAAAACATAACATATATTTCACACTTAGTTAGCTTTATCGTTTAGATCAATTAGTAGGCTAGTTTTTTGGCAGCCTTTAGTTGTAGCACCTCGTGTATTGATACACTCACTAGTTGCGTATCAGCGAGGTGTCCCCTTGTAGTGTTTTCCCTCGAAGCGAGCATCGCCACTGCGGGCCGCGGGTGCTGTGCGCAGCGGGCGCAGACCGCGCGCGCCCCCCGCGCTCCGCACGCCGCGCACCGCCCGCGCTGCATATAGCGCGCGATGCCCGCCCCTGCCGTACCGGCCGCACCGGCTGTACCGACCGTACCGACCGCACCGCAGCCGGTGTGCGCCTCGCGTGTGTGACCTACTTCGTTCCACCTGAGTGATATTAGGCAGCTGTAGTTTAGGTTAGTGGGACGACCTTTACACATGATTTGATGATGATAGTTTTGTATGTACATATATGTTATGTTTATTTGGTAAGTGTATAATTTGCCGTTCGTACACGGTTTTGTGTCTTCTAGGGTTGCTATTTGAATTTCAAAAACATACAGTTAAATTTCGATTCGTTTGCATTGATGTTAATCAATTTATTGGATATTTTTTTTTTTGATATAACAGACCATGGAATAATAAATGTAATAACTTTAACAGGTGGGAGTTGGTTTCAAAAAAATATACATCGCACCATTTGAAAACATCAACACCAAGTAAGGAAAAACAGCGATGCAGCGGCGGCAAGATCGAGCGCGTCGCGTAGTACGCGACGTGCGGCACTAAACTGGAATCGCGGTGCAGCTCAGCGGGCGTGCGCGCGAGCCGCACCAGCGGCGTGCCCGGCGCGCCCGCGCTCACCAGCCACGACACGCGCCAGCTCGTGCGCGGCGCGGCGCGGCTGTCGCGACTTATGAGGCGCCTGCAAGTTATCACGTAATTGGCAGGTTTGATAGACGTTCCAAATTCAAAATTATTTAGTAGATTGCGAATTAAACATGAAAGGGAGATCCTGCACGAAGAGTCCTCGCGTTCAATGAGACACCGGGAGGAAATATGATAGAAAGGTAAAGTAGAGTAATCTACCTATTCTACTCTTCACGCATTTATTTTTATTTAAAAAGCTTGTTTGTATTATATTGATGCCAAAACTGTCCTTTTCTTTGTCTACGAGCTTTAGCTATTTCGCTAGGGCCTAGACAAATGTAATGACATGGAATTCCAAATTCAACATAATTCGTCCTCGGAATATCAAATGGTCGCGACTGTTGTGACTGTGTGAAATTTCGAGAATAATATTCCTTACTAGCGTACCCACCACGGCGTCGCAATTATACATGTATTATGCATATAAAACCCCAACAAAATCTGTCGCGAAATTTTAAAGATCTTAGCCTACAGACACACAGACGGCGGAAAGCGACTTTGTTTTAAACTATATAGTAATTCACTACACAATGTTAAATTTCATAGGTCAAATATAACTAGCGTTGCGATGAGTAATGTATATACTATAGGTCATTACATCATAAAAAATATACATATATATAAAAAACATACTTCGCTATTTCATTAGGCGGTGCAGCAGCTGTTGGTCTGTACCCAGCAGCTCCGTGATACTCTCTCGTGAAGAACAGCTCGTGAGGTGGCAGAGAACCGTCCACTAACCGAGACAGCACCTTTTTCACCATTTTCTTTACGCGTGATATGTCACCGGTATCGAATAACTCGCATAGGGAGCTTTGGAGGAGCTGCGGAAAAGTGGAATTCTTCTTAGCAACTGGATGGATCTACCAGAATTTCACCATTACTTAATTATTTTGATATAATGTTCTGCCTGGATATAGAACTAATAAGTAAGTAGAGGTGACCGATGCCTTGCGAACCACAAGCTCAGATTTCAAAGTTCAGCTGAATTATTTGACACTTAATATTTTAGTGACTAGCGGTCCGCCCCAGCTTCGCCCGTGGTACATATATAGCCTATAACCTTCCTAAATAAATGGGTTAACACTAAAATAATTTTTCAAATGGGACCAGTAGTTCCTGAGATTAGTGCGTTCAAACAAACAAACTCTTTAGCTTTATAATATTAGTTTAGATTAAATTATATATAAAATTATTCTCTATGTTCAAAATGGTTTCGCCGAAGTAGTTTGGTCCCGGGGTTGTACGCGCACAGTTTCGTATGTCCTATCTCGGAATTTATGGTTTATATAAAATTTAGCATTAAAGATAGTCTATGTGCTAAATTTCATCCAATTCGTTTGAGTGATTTAGGAGCAAAGGAGAGATAGACCGATAGACAGAGTTCCTACCACATTTATGATATTAGCAAGAAGAGGGATAGTGTATATATTTACTTTAACGCTAGCAGGGCAGCCGTCTCTGCGTACAGTTTCAATGCCTTTCGCTTCATACACTGGCTTCTCTTGATCTGCACTCTCGTACATGTAGCCAACATAGCGCTTCTTTGTTTGTAGAATGCACGGTTGGTATACCTATTTATCGAAATAAAATAAATGATATTTGAACATAACATAAATAAAACATCGCAAGGGCGGAAAATTGTGATTTTTGAGAGGGTAAGTATTTATAGTACATGTTATAATTTTTACATTTTAAATTAATGTTCGTGAAACCATGGCGCACAGCTGGTCTCTTTATAAAGCAATAAAAAAGGATAAAAAAAAACAGTCAAATTTCATTTCACTAGTTTCACATTCAAAAGAAGAGGATTAAGATAGAGCACATATGGTAGAATAAAAATTATTTTATATACATGTATAAAAATAAAAAAAACCTTTTCCAACTTTAGAACTACTGGTGAGGGGTTGTCTGCTGTCACTGCATCAGCTATTTCTTGACCTATTTCAAAGGCTTCAGACCGACTGCCACCGGGTACTAGAACGAACATGGAGTCAGTGTCGCCATATATGACCTAGAGACAAAATATAATTTTATTTACTGACTGCCAGCTGTAACGGCAACTTCGTCCGCGTGGAGTAATAAAATTAGTTCAAATCACTTCTTATTACATCATTGTCACGGTCAAAAATGTTACTTTGGAATATGTACAGCGTATATAAACGAAACACAAATTTTGGTGAAACAAGGTTATTTTTTAATTTATATTTAACACTACCTTAGCATTCCATTTGCCTTCCCTCACGAGTTTGATGGCTCTCTCTAAAGTCTCCCGTCCTTTAGATACCACACTATCACCGACTTCGACACACGGCATTCGTCCACTGAAGTTAGCAGCGGTATAGCCGTAAGTAACATTTGCTATTAACTTCAGACCTGTAAATGTGGTGAAAATTATTTTAAAAGAGCAACCGTCCGTCTGTCTGTCTCACCTATGTAGAAAATGGTATCCGAACTGACGATTTATAAGTGCTTCTATTAGAAGTTAGAACATGCAAGCTATTGTATCGCCTACAATAGGTTACCTTCCTATCCGAGCTACTGTCTAACAATTTTGCAACAATATTCTTCCAATTGCGTTCTGCTTTTTGGTTCATTTACTAACAAATTTTTCTATGCTTCTTTTCACGAATGTATCTATCTTAATGAATAGAACTTCCCAATTGTATGGAATACTAGGCTTTATTCACAGCTCCATAGACTGCAGCAATATCACAGATTGTCAAGTAGCACTAGTTGCTAACAAAACGGTTACTAATCCTTAAAGGTCAAGAGAGCTGGAAACACTCGGTGACGAAAACTCGATTTCACTTAAAGTTACCAGCAAATCAAAAGCTCTATAGCTATCTTTTATTTGTTGAAATGGACTTACCCAATTGCCTCGAATGCATGGCCTTCTTCACAGCTTCATCGGTCTGCATCTTCATGCCTTTTTTAACAGCCTGTCGGGCGGCTAGTATTCGCCGCAATAGAGCTGGCAACACTCCACGACGAACGCTCGCCTTAACAAACCCCACGCCCACTGGAGACCAGTGTATTAAATCGTTTTTCGCTAACGCTTCTAATTTTTCCCTTGGTATCCGGAGACGCCATGCACCGAATTCGTATGGTGTACTACTACAAAAAGATATTAAAAATTTATTAGTTCACATTTTTATACCTAGTTTCACGCCCCGGAATTGCCGATGGTGGAAAAAGATAGCCCAGTTTAGGGAGATATTTAGCTTCAATAAGTTTGTTTGGAAAAAAGATTTGATAGAAATATTATTTTCAAATTACAACTCAGCTTGGTATTTCATGTGTACTGCAGACGATTTTATTAGTCCATTTAAATCACATACCCGTTAATATTTTGTATACGTCCAATGCATGTGGAGAAGCAATAGTTGTACGCAATCATCATAGACGGATAGAGGCTCTGGAAGTCTATCACTATTACGGGGTCATTATAAAAACGTGATTCTGAAACAAAACAGTTGGCAACTTAATAACATAAATGGAAATGAAAAGACTCACATTCACTTAATAAAAAAAAAAAATCAAGAGAACTTCCCCACCAATATGTGAATTAATGGCTTTTCGAAACATCTATTAATTTATAGCCTAAACGAATAGTACGGAATACACGTTCCGTTGCTCCCCATTGATCCATTTTGACTCTCTTCAAATATATTTTAGTGATAAAGATGTATTTTCGCAAGGTCCAATGTATATTTATGCTTTAATTGATAATGAAATGCACACTCATTAAATATTCATATTTTCCGATTTATCATATTAGTACAGCAAAAATTACTCTCAGAAATAAAGTAATCACGAATTACCTGGTTCAAATATAAGTGGTAAACATTCTGGTGCACGCATAGCTGCCCTTTGTTTAACAGTGGGAGATAATGCTACTAAATTCAATGGTCTCGCCGCTCTAAGCATAAGAGATTCCACACGAAATTGTGATCCACGGGAGAGCACCTCCCACCATTGCAGGCCGAAAAGCCTTGCTAACTCTGACGTTCTGTCTAAAATTAAGCAATATCATTAACCTGGGAATTTGTTTACAAAAATATGGAGTAAACTATGGCTAAATTGATAATAATTGTTATGAAAGCTATAGTAAGTAAAGATAAATATATCAATGTTTGATAAACATGTATGGGATATAACGTAAACGTTTAATTGTATTAGGATTAATTAACGACGCTATTGTAGATGTAACAAAAATAAATAACACTAATAAGAAAAATAATAAACACAATAAAAGCTTACTGATCATATCAAGCTTCTCAAGCATTCTTACAGTTCCCGACAATCTGGTTAAATAATATTCTACTGGAATCCATCTTAACATTCGAGATTCATGATTCCACCATTCGGATAATTGCGAGTAACTGTACTTGGGTACTCTTTCTTTTAAAATCTGATACATACAGTTCTCAAAACTGTAACTGGAGAGTGCCAACTCATAGCGAAATAGACGCCAGACATTAAACGTTATTCTGCCAATAATCCTGCCTTCCATTTCATTCTCATCGTGCCGCCATTTCTTCTGTCGGTACTTTTCAGTGATTCTAGATATTTCCTTAACTATTTCTATACCAAGAAACTGAGCTCTTTCTAGGACATAACCCCATGAATTCATTTCGATTTCATAACCACACATGATATCAGGGTCGTGTTCTTTTACTAAATTGATGATTTTATCAAAAATATCTAATTCAGTATTTACATAAAATACATTTTCATTGAAAATACACCTGTCAAAATGTTTTAGTGTTTTCGAGTCATCAACAACGATTACCTGAGTGAGTTGTTTCGCTAGAAAATGGTTATCGGGACAATTGTTTGTTATAGATACAAAAACAGCTTTTATATCATCTAATGCAGGGTCAGGGCACATATCACCTCTCACTTTAGTATGTACTTCTATTATCATCAGTGTTAGAAAATCTACCTAAAATATAACAAATTTATATAGTTTTAAAAAATCATATATATACAGTAAGTTGTTATATGTATACAGTAACTTGCCTCAATAGCAGGAGTAGAAATAGATGCTTCATTTTGCACTTCAGAATTTCCGAAGCAGAGAAAGGATCCATCTGCGTGCATAGTGATTTGTAAAGTGTTATCCAATTCCTGTTTACTCTGCAATAAAATATTATGATTAGAATTGAGTTAAAATGGTGAATAATTTGAATGATGATCTGATTTTAAATCATGACCTGGTCTTCCAAACTTATGCTGTTGTTTATATCATCGTCATTTAAACCAATTGCCTGCGATGTCTCCATTTCGTCTAAGTTTTTACTAATTTCTGTAATGCCTACGTCTTTTTCGACTTTATCTTGGTTCTCTCCAGTTCCCTTATGACACCACTTTATAACTTCTTTTTTTGTTGGAGGTAATTTAATTGGTTTCAAAATGCATTGACGATTGCCAGCCAGTAAAGATTTTAAAGTTTCTGGTTTTGAGTTACCTTCTGACAATTCATTTCTTTGTAAAAATAGAAGTTGGCGCCATTCTTCGATGGTAGTTGTATCTATGACTCTTTCAAAGGGTTTTTGGTCCTGTGATAACTTGCTGACAGTTTTTAATATAATCTGGCCAATTTCTACTTTATCTCCGACATCTTTGGGATTGGAAAAATAAGGTTCTGGATTCCTTTGTTTTGGTATTGAGTAGTTTTTTAAAGTTAACATAATATGGCTTCTAGAGGGTGGACGGATTTTTGGTGTTAATATTAAATCACTTGTTTTATAGATTTTTAATTCATTAGATGTATTTGAAAGATGAGAATAAGAGGTTCGCTTAAGATTTTTAGAATAATCTTCTTTAGGTAAACTATTAAAATTTGTGGAATTGTCGTGATCTACATTTATTTCGTTTTCAACTGACAAATCAAAGAATTTTGATTGATCGTAGAAACTCTCTATACCATCTTTACAATCGGGCGAGGAAGCTAAACTATCACTCAGTGATAACATCCGTTCTTGTACTTTGGAAACCATCGATATATTTGAAGGACCAGGTTCAGGTTCAAAATTGTTTTTGAGATCATATACAGTCGCTGTTTCTATTTTATTTACTAAATTGAAAATAGACTCATTATCAAGAAGAGATTGACTTTCTTGATAATTATTGGTACTGGAACCATCTGGCTGGGAATGCTCTGGTTTTACTCTTTTCAGATGCAAATCTGATATACTATCAATTGTTTCTCTAGATGCATTGATTTCTTCTGATTCATCTAATTCCTCTTTAGTGTTTTGAGAAATGTTGGTTTTTTCAGACTTATTTTTTATTTTAGGTCTAGATAACCCCAATTTTAGAGGTATCTTTTTTCGTTTGCGTACTTTCTTGACATCTGAAATATTTACAAAAAAAAAAAAAAACAGAAACTTGTTAATTGTACTAGTTTTTTTTTTATGAAATTCTTTCGATTAAATACTTACGGTCATCATCACATGTACCATCAAGTTGTGGAATATTAACACCTTCCCAAAACGAATCATGCCAAGTTGGTGAATCTTCATTCAAAGTATCTTCACTATAATTAAAATAACCTTTTTTGTAAATTATCTTTAATTTCTCTCAAAATTATGAAAGAGAACTTAACATGAAAAAGTTAATATTACATTACCTTGATGACATACCATTTATCTCCTAGGTAAATAGTTTCATCATTGAAAACTTGAGAATATTCATCATCATTTGTATCATCTCCAGCATTTTGATTACATGGGGTCCCCATCACACTATCATCATCTATAGACTTCTCGTCTAAATCTTGTAACATATCAACTAATTCCAAATCATCATTGTCCACTAAAAAGTGAAATCGAAAAAAACATATTAAAATAATTTAATGAAACAATTTTATTCCTATAATCTTTTATGAATCTTGAATAAAATGTAAAATCACTTACAGTTCACTTGACTATAATGAACAGAGAAGCTGCTATTAAGTGCAATGTCTTCATCAACAATTGTGTCTTCATATTTACTTATTATTATGCTATTTCTTCTTAAACTTCTATTTACACTTTCACTATTATTCAAAATACTATCATGTAAGTGTGTACTTATATCAGTTGCATTGAAAAACTGTGAACCTTCCAAGCTTTCAGCAGGGTAGTGCACAAATTCTTTATTTTCAGTCACAACTTCAACTGGTTTATCTATTAAATTCGAAATTTTAGCGAGAAATACAGTTTTAAATTTGTGATGTGTTTCAGTTCCGTCACTCATCAATCTGTTTTGTGACAATGATTTTGAGGCTATTGATACATTCAATTCCCGACGTCTTGCCATTTCCTGTTTCCACACTTCTTCAAGCCCTGGATTTTCAATACCATCTCCTTTGCCGATCCGCAGTCTGTTAATTATGTGAGATGCAACACAATCAGCTTCATAGTAACAAATACTTTCACGTTTTAGGCTGATATCTTCGGGACTATCAGATGGCTCATCGCTATATTGGGTCGATAATGACTTACGAAATATAACAGTTTGTAAATCAATATTGCTCATGCCAAATAAGTTAAAGTCTATAAAAAATTGCAATGTAAAATTCAAATGAGACTCGTGAGGTTGTAATACTTGTCCAAGTATGGCTCCATTACTGCAGAGTTCAACTGCTTGCTTAATTAGACCAGGGTTGTAAAGAAATACCTTTAAAAAAAGATGTTCCTTATCATGAAATCCATAGAAAGGTCTGCAATACAAAAATATATTGTAATGATAAAAAGACACAAAATTAATTTTGAGCGCAAATTTTAACTTACAGTCCTTTAACTAGGGAAATTTTATACACATGTTGATTAGAAGAATTTGCTTGTTTTAGAGCTATATTAAGCGCTTTATCAAGACTGACGGCAACCTGTAATATAAATGAATTTTGAATGATAACTGAGATAATGGAAAATACTAATAATTACCTATTACCTCATATTACGAAAAATTATAAAAAAAAAATGTTTTTACTAAATTATTATTTAGTTGAAACTCCATTAACAATACTAGTTAGGTAACGCTTGCTGTTAGGCATTTGGATAATCGAAAAAACGGATATTTCAATTTTAATACATTTGTAAATATCCATGAAGTTCAGATTTTAGTTTCAATACATTTATGCAAGATAGAAGGACGAAATAGCACCTGACAGAATCCGTAATTGGTCAATCCTGTCATTGACAAACATTCCCTATCTTCATGCTAACTGTAGAAAGTTTACATAGACATTAAACTTATCTTATTTATTCTCAAACTTGGTGCAATTGACATTTTTTAGACAACACTTGCCAATAAAAAAAAAAACAAATCAGTCCTGCTATATGATGCTAGGATCGAGACATGTGGGGATTCATTTTATTAATATGTACAAAGATTATTAAAAGATATGTACATCCAATATCTCATATTCCATTTATTTATGTTCATAGTTTTTCAATTACATACATGAACAAAAAAACTGTGGCTTTAATAGTGCAATGAAATGTTTGGGGACATAACATATAATACACAATAATTTTTTTAAACCACTTGAGAGTTGTTTTTAAAAATTCAACTTGTATATATTAAAAAGAAGTGATTGCAGTTTGCAGTCTGGACATTTGCAAAACCAGAACATTGAGGCCCAAATGAATGAGTTTCTACTGTCATAAAAGAATTGGGCAACAGAAACCATATGTACAACAATTTGATAGTATTTACATACTTGATATAAGAACTGTGGTTCGGGACTTGATGTAGGGCAGGGTATGTAAAAGTAAGGGAAAACTCCATGTACATGAAGGCAAGCTTTCCTTCCATCTGGTGTAGAACCAAATATTCTAAGAATTGGAACCTGCAAAAAGAAAATGATATCATAATGTGATGTTATAAGACTATAGGTAGATGTTGTATGTGATGAGCACCCTATATAGTTAAGAATACTCTTTGTCTTTTTTAAATGTAACAGCTGGCAGCTGAGTTGCTGGTTCACCTGATGGTAAGTAATCTCTACCGCCCAGCCTGAGCATGCAATGACTTTAAGGGGTAAAATATAAGAAAGATATTTTCAACGTGAATAAAGGAATGGGCTGGAAAAGATCAATATTCCTAGCCAGGAATTGAATCTCTTGATTTAGGAGAAAAATACACCTACATTATTACATTAACATAAATAGTATGCAATAACATATTACTCAGGATTTGTGTCTGTAATATGAAGACCTGGAAAGAAATAAGTAATAACATACAAACAAATCCTAGCCTAACATCAAATATGTGAATTAGTCAGTCATAGTATTTTAAAAGTTAAGCATGATACTCATAGTGTAAATGACAACAGTAACATTTGAAAAGTATGAGGCCCATATCCTACTCCTTACCCTTCCAAGTCTTTTCCTTTACTCCTCTCCACTTTTCAATCAATCCATTTTTAGAGGTGTAAGGTCTGCAAATGACCTTATGCCTCTCCAAATGTTCACAGGCGGTGGTAGCGCTTATCTCCATTGCTGACTATGTCATAAAAAAAGTAATAAGCATAAATGTACATGTATTCACAAAATCCTAAATCAATATCAAGCATTCATCAATATCAAGCACTCATCAGTATCAAGCTGGTGGAAGATTTTTTTACCTGTTTTATATCGCTTCCTCTAAATTCGGAGTAGATGACATCAATTCCTGGTAATGGTTTTGTTAAATATGAATCACATACAACGATCCTCACAGAAAATTCAGGTTTTAACTCAAGACTTCCTGAAAGCATGAAACATTCACTCTATTAAATAAATAAATAGTGTAACGAAAAAAGGATAAAAAAATAATTTACCTGTATGACTATTAGAATTAGTTGTTTTCATGTAAGTATTTTGGAGAGAGCTTTCCATATTCTTAGAATTTCTAATAAGCAAAAAATATGGTTTAAAACTTTTACATATTTAATTTGTTTAAGAATTGCTCAATATATAGCAAAAAAATGTGAAATTGCAATTTACAATTATTCATAAAGACTTATATTTCTTGAGTTTTCGTTTCGTTATTGCAAATTAAATAATATTCTCAAGTTTTAAAGACTTCAACTTAAAAAGAACACATTGATCATTGAATGATATTATCACGTTATCACGGGTTAAATTATTGTGAAATTTGAATTTGTGTTTATTTTGACAAGCGACAATTACTCCGACAATTAGTCCGTGACAATAGCACATATTACTAATCTGTGGCAATAACTACAGATAAATTTTAAAGTTATTGTGTAGTGTGTACCTAGCTATACCTAAAGCCAAGAATTATTTGATAATAGAATCTTAAAGTACCTAATTTTGTATAATTTTAATCAACTTATTTGCTAAACAGTTTAGAACTACGTTTAATTTTTGTCATATAGTCTGTGTATATTAGTTATTCATATATTTTTGTTATCTGTGCTTTTAAGTTTGACTTTTTTAGTTTTCAAATTACGAGATTGAGTTGAGAAGTCAGAAACCGCAAGAGAAAATAAAATTAGTCGTGTTTTCACACCATTCGTCGCAGCAATATTTGTCTTATTGTATTGATTTGAAATAAAAATCACACAAAGTGACGTTGAACACAAAAATAATTATTAGCAATTTATCTGAAAATGTAAATGTGGTGTCTATTATTCAAATAAAAATGTAAAAAGTGAAAATGAAGTGCTATTTTACCGTGGAACAATTATTGATAGAAAAATCTATTAAAAGATAAACAATAGATGGTAGACGATGGATGATGAGGCAGATCTGCGGGAGCAAATATTCCACAACAATGTTAGGGAGCAAATCGTATGTGTCTTTGTAATGATATCAATTTACTTTTAACATTTTTGTGCTGAAATTTTACAATTAATAAAAATTGTTGTAGATATTCCTGCTACTGTTTATTTTGTTGTACCTTTTCTCGTTCATGTTAATCGAGAAATTCCGGAGGCGAGACAGTGAAGACTACTTTACGGCAGATGAAGACGAAGTAAAGGTTTATCGTATAAGTTTGTGGTTGTGCACGTTTGCACTTGCCGTCTCTCTGGGTTCAGCACTCTTGCTGCCAGTGTCAATAGTCAGTAATGAAGTGCTTATACTGTACCCAAACAGTTACTATGTCAAGTGGCTAAATAGTTCATTAATACAAGGTAAGAAACATTTTTATATCTAGGTATTCATTTCTAGAAATATCAATGAATTACTACTTTCTTCCACATGAATTTGTTTCATTGCATGCATTTTTTTCATAATGTTGAATTAAGAAAATTGTGTTAATATTACATATTTTTTCAGGTCTATGGAACCATGTATTCCTATTCTCAAATCTGTCTTTGTTTGTGTTCCTGCCATTTGCATATCTCTTTTCGGAGTCCACTGGATTTCCAGGATGCAGGGGGCTGAAAGGCAGAGTGTATGAGACATTTATAGTCCTGATCTTGCTGGGCATTGCAATGTTAGGCCTAGCTTATGTCATTTCAGCTTGGCTCAAAGGGGACAGATCTGGCATTGATGCTTTGCTCAGTAAGTACATTATTATTTTTTCTTTTTAGTCATATATTACTGGAGGTTGTACAAAAATAAGCTAATATGTATAATACTAGCTTTACAAATATCTCAATTTCGATGTAATATTATAAATGTGTTTTATTTGACTCTCAGTATACAGTTGATGAAATATAAATTATTTCATTTGTAAGGCTTTATAGGCTGATCATGTGAATAGGTATTACCTCAGACAAAAATAAATTTTTTATTCATAATAGTGATTCCTAAGTATTGCCACTTAATTAGAATAGTGGATAAAATAAATAAAGTATAGGAGAGAAATGATAATTATGACAACCTTTTAAACAAATTGGTTAGATTATTAGATTTTAATCAGGGTGAGTAAATGATAATGGAAAAACATTAAAAAAGTTGTTCATCACCTAATGGGCATTAAATAATAATTGACAGTATTAAAAGTAAAAATAATAGTTATACATAATATATTACACTTGTTTTTGTAAGTTAAGTACATAAAATACTAGCTTTTCACCCACATTTTAACTGGTTAGACAAACAAAAGAAAGGACCACATTTTTTCCTGTATAGTTCCAATTCCTCTAGGATATCCAGGATACAAACTATCCTATCTTTTTTCTTGGTGTTCAAAATTATTTCTGGACCAAATTTTATTCAATTGGTTCAGGGGTTTAAGTGTGAAGAAAAGACAGATAGACATTTACTTTGGCACTTAAAATATTCAACATGTGCAATTTCATTGACATATTTTCACTGTACATAGGCAAAAAAATTTTCACAATTTTTTCACAACTTCTATTACATTATCGGTTGCTGTCTCCACAAATATAATAATGAAGTCATTCAATTTGATCTATTCTGGACTCCTTGCTGCCCCGGTCTAGGCCTTCAGTCCAATGGAGCGCTTTGGCCCACATTAAGAAAGACTGATAAAGTAAATAATGGCAAAGACCTTATTTAGTTTTAAATCTGGTTTAAAAAAACTTTTAATTACAGAATTTCATAACCAGCCTTAGTCGTATAGTATATAGTGATTTTATAATTTGTTTCCTTTTTTCACCTTATTTTATAACAATTTATTTCATTTATTATATTTTATAATTATTTCCTATTTTTTATATATATATATAGATATATATGTATAATATTTAGTTTAAATACCAATTTGCTTTTAAAATATCTATAAGTATGTTTGTATTGTTTATATAATGTATGCTTGTATGTTTATTTCTTCTGACTGGCACTCCAACAAGGAGCTACTGAAAATCAGCGCTGCGCATTACGCGTAGCACACGCTGAGTAGATACCCTTTTTATCACCACACCGTTTAGTCATAAGTTCACTTTTTAATTTTAATTTTAATTTAACTGTAAATGTGGTGGTGTTAAATAAACATTATTTCTTTCTTTCTTTCTTCTTTCTAAATAGGATATATAATTATACATTAAATGAACTCCAAGGACCACCATATACCATAGAAATTTTTCATAAACAAATACATGTAATGTAAGTAAATTCTTGAATATTAATGTATAAATATGTATCGAGTTTCTTTTACAAGCGATTCTAGGTTACGGGGCCAGACTACATGAATTCTGTATGTGGATGCATAGCAGATAATCTATTTATGTAAATGTCATTATTTATGTTAAATTGAGTGTAAACACTGGCCACATTACTGTTTCGGTCAATGCAATGTTAGTGGGTGCGTCCGCCTCGCGTACGGAATATTCGTAAATAATTACATCTGGGATAAGTTTGCACTAGCCTTTAACATAATCAGGGAAAGGCGAATTGAATAATATCAGTTGGGAGTTAGAACGTGAAAAAGCTCTTGCCGTAACGTAATTGACAAAAGCATTGGAATTGATTGTTTGATTCAATTGAAAAATTTAAAACATATGGTCACGTGCTGTTAGTTAGGTTTTCTTTATTTGTCAGACTGAGAACATTTACCGTTTACGATAACGATATACTTCTATACAAAGCAATTTTTAACCTTAAGTCGGGTACTACAAGTTTGGTAGCTCTTACCCTGCTGTGAAACAGGGAATTGTATATTTAACCATACTAGTACCTATAAAGCATCAAACGACATCCAAATACCCAGATCCCCAGCCACTTAAAACGCGACGTTTGAAGCGTAAATCATCTTAAGATTTAATATAATCACAGTATATATAGATAATGTATTTTGTAAGCGCAGTGAATAAGAAATGCAATAAATTTTCTATTACTTATGCAATATGTATTGCTTTATAAATAACGTAATAATATTCTCAAGTTAATCCGATATCTTTTCGTATCGGATGCAATAAGGTAACATGATATCTTGTCGAGGACTTGTATGCAATTTAATACGTACCGAAAGTACACCAACAACTAATAATAATGGGTTTGCTTTAATATGCGACTATGCGTAGGAGAGTACTGTGAATAATAGTTTCCAAATATTGAGCGTAAATCATTGATTTTATCTATTTTATAAGAATTTATAATAAACAATTCTTACTTCAGTATAAATATTTTTTTTTCGTTCATCTTTTCATTTTCGACTTATAAATAATAAATAATAAATAATAAATAATAAATAATAAATAATAAATAATAAATAATAAATAATAAATAATAAATAATAAATAATAAATAATAAATAATAAATAATAAATAACAAATAACAAATAACAAATAATAAATAATAAATAATAAATAACAAATAACAAATAATAAATAATAAATAATAAATAATAAATAATCGTCTTTCAAAAAGGCACAATGACATACGACGAAATAAAACGACATCAAACGATAATTTGTACAATTTGTTCGCAGATTTATGGACGTACCTTCCGTTTCTCTATTCCTGCGTGTCTTTCGTCGGCGTATTGATGTTATTGGGTAAGTTTTAATTGATATTATTAGTATTGCTATGTGGGTGGAATGAATTGACGGAATTAATGTCGACGGTGTCATTTTGTAAGATACGTTTTTGGAGCTTAAATTGAAATGCAAATACTACCCGACTTTCTCACGTCAATAAATATAGGGCTAACTACACATACAAAAAATACCTTTGATGTATGTATTAATTAACGCAATAATTATCAAATTAATCTCGTCCAAGTTCAAATGTACATTGCTGATATGAATTATTACGAAATGCGCGATAAAATATAGATATAGATTCTAATTAAGTATATTGACAATCGTACAAATTAAAATAACATGACAATTGACAACGAAACACAAACATAGCACAAAACGTAATTTTTACTCGGTGTCTTCAAGTTCTTTCTTATCGAGGAAGTATTTAATGAGGTCGTCGTGTTGTGGGAACATATCGTACAATTCCTTCTTACACTCTTCCAATTTGTCGAATTCTTCCATTTCTTTGTGAGCTTTCGCTTTGTAAAGCCGAGCCTTGAAACTCTTTTCGTTCAGTCGTAGCGCCCATTCGCAGTCTTTGAACACCTGTTGGGATATTAATTTATTTTATAGATATTATCCTTCCGGTCCTTTAGGAATGTTAATGCGATTAATCCGATTGCCATTTGATAAGACAATACTAGCGATGTTATCGATTACAGTTATACAGCCCCATAAAGCGATGAAATCTGTTTATATATAATTAATGAATTTCATTTAACCTACCAATTGTATAAATTTTTGTTTGCAAACGTTATAAACGTTTATTTTCGATTCGATACGCCTCTATTGGTTTCATTTCAGTAGACATCAAACACGGTTTATTTAGCCGCCGCTAGATAAAACCAGTACATTATTTTTAGATTCTTCAGCATCGTCGTAATTGTTTTCGTAAACGTTTTGGCTTTGAAACAAATTTTATAAATGATTGATAAATCGTAAGTAGAGAGCAACTAGAGACCAGCGAATGCGTTTGTATTTGGTATTTGTTGTAGATAACTAACGCGTTTTGAATAACATCATTATCGACTCAAAACCAGTCCCTTGGATGCATGTAACGGAGGGCGATGACCTTCAAAGTAACCACACTGAAATTACCTTGTCGAAGTGTCCTAGTTTAATGTTTGTTAAAGCCCTGTCACAGTAAAACATCGGATTGTCTTTAACTTGTTCTATGGCGCGATTGTAGTAAGACAGGGCCCTGTCGTATTCTTCACGTCGAAAAGCCTTAATTGCTTGGGTCTTTAGTGTGTCAGCTTTTTCGTGGCGAATTTTGCGGTCCAGCGCGCGGCGTTCTGCGTCTTTGCTTACTTCAGCCATCCATGCATCCTTATCGATTTCTCCCTGGCAACATTAGGAAATATATTCAGTTGATTTTGAATTCGAAATTGGAAAAAGATTTTTTTAAGCATTGGACGGAGTAATTTTTTGTATAAGTTGATAATTATACGTACAAGTATATGAGAATATTATGTCGGTTGTACAGATATATCTATTTTTATTAGATTTGTGGCAATTGAGTTATTACAAATTATAAATAGCAAAGATAAACATTAAATTTATCAGATTACTTCGTACAATAGTTTCCACACTTGAATTAAATTAGGTTAATGTGTCATATTGATATAAAATTGCAGCCCAATTTGCTTGCTGCGTTATATTAAATCACACATAACATAAATTTGAGTATACATTGTGTTCAAGAAGAAGAAAAAAGCAGGTCGTTCCATTTTATAAAAACCTACAACAATATACATCCAACACAATTTTGTATTACAACAGTTAAATCTATTCTTCCATATATATGGGCTCTTAACGTGCAAAATTGCTTAAAAGGACGCGAATGAAGCATATTTAGTAACAGTTAGTCACTATTAGGTCAGTACCGTTAATCGTCTATGTTAGATTACTAGTTGTTTGAATTTTAGATACAAGGCCTTCACGCGCGTGTGTTTGTTTATATTATTTAGAACTTTCTCGTAGTTAGGCTATTTTGCGACGTATTTCTTGAAGTGTCTTGTGTGAATGCTTTGCATAAGCTGCTTAGCAGTAAAGCGTCTATAATCACATTAATCGAAGATAATGGTTACTATATCTATGATTTTTATATGAAGTTTTACGCATTGGTAAGTCAATGATTAAGCGAGATAAAACTGATTCGGCCTTGACCTAGAGTGCTTATAGATTTTATGGCAATAGTAATCAACTTTTGTTATAAAAGGATACTAATATGTGAATAAAAATATAACATACTAGAGGAAAGCTACTAGAGAATAGGCCGTGAAACAATATGCAGTAAGCGTTTACTCAGAATAGTTTAATTAAGTTGTCCGAGACCACTTACAGCAAATATTTTAAAATGGAAAGATCGGGCATAATGACTGCCTTTTAAGCCGGATTAAATAGCACAACGTTATTATTTTTTACTATTTTCGATCTGTAGTTATTTTAAAAGAAATATTTTAAAATGTTTAGATTACAACAGATCTTTCTTTCGGTAAACGTGAATAGAAATGATAGGTATTTATAGCGGTACACGAGCCAAATTGCTTTCACCGATACAATCGTGCTATTTATGAACTAACATTACTTAATATAGTTCTATTTATAATGTAAAACGTGTTTAGCTTGCATTTCTATGATAGCTTAGGTAGTGATAACAGGCTAGTGATATTCATTAATGTTAGTTAATAGTATATTGATAACCTATTTAGCGTGATTGTACCTAGATTGCTTTAACTCGTGAATAGTTATCAGTAATTATTGTTCAATTTTAAGAAATTCGATTAATTTTCTATTTTTTGCCCTCTTAAATGTGTGTTATTTATAAAAATGTCAATCACTATATATTTTTTTTGTATTTTAGTAGCAAATAAATACCGTATCTTTCTTGTCCATAGATTGAAATGCCTTCTGGTTAATAACGGTACGATCGTCTTTGATCGTCATTTTTACTTCTTCATCTAAAATAACTTTCCCTTCAAGATACTGATCGGCTAGAACCTTAGCCGCATCTGCCTTTTCCCTATCACCACTTGCAAGGTCTCTGACCAAACCAGATACTTCCCCCATCCTCTTCACAAAGTTGTTCCATTCTTCGTTCAACTCCAAATTGCTTTCCTCATGAAGAGCAAGGTTCTTAAATGTTTTCCTCAAGCTCATTTTATAGTTATAACTCGTATGCTAATAATCCCGTTGTGGCTCCGTTGTTTTGCCTAATATATTTGTTGTCTGTCATTGATTTAATGTACATAGTTACCGTTGCCAAGTCATTGATCTGTGAGTTGACGAATGAGGTTTTAATAATCTATGTTTGGTGTCTGCGCAATGTATTGTGTAATTTTATTTTGTATAGAGCTTTTAGCTTACAATCAAAACGTTATACAATACATAGGAATTAGGTATCAAAGAAGAATGTGAAATATAAAAAAATATAATGTGAAAACATGACAATTTCACACACAATGATATCAAAAGTGAACGCCTCGTTCAGACAATGCATATGAATATTTATCATTATGTAATTAAAACTATAAGAAAACGAATTTGTAACTAACTCTATCTTAATGTATAGTGTTAATATGCATCTGTTTTTGCTATAACGATAAATACAAACATTTAAATATTTTTCGTGTATTGATATACAATTCTTATTTAATTACCTTAAAATCGTAGTAGTAGTATTAATTATAATGCATTTAAAAAATTGTAATATGCGAATAAAATAAAGAAATCAAGCTCTTCACGTGCTTTATTGTGATCAATTCGTCCCGTTCCGCAGTGTTTACGCCGTTGGGTTTCGTGAGGCTGTTCAGCGTGGTCGGTGGGGTGCTGGTGAAGCCGCAGTTTCTGCGGGATCTCAACGAAGAGTATTATGTGTATTCGTTTGAGGAGGACACCGTCAGGAGGAGGATTAATAACTCGCTCGCTACAGGTAAGTTTTTTTTACGTCATAGCGGGCAACTGACCCGGTGGTTCGCCTGATGGTAAGCGATCTCCACAGCCCATTAACAATCGAGAGAGAATAAAGGAAGTAATGGACTAGAAAGGAAACCGTTTTCCTCAAATAAAAAATATATTTTTTGTTTCTTATAGAGTGTTTAGGAATATTCCTTAATTTGTATAACATTTTTTGTTGGTTTGCGTCGTTAAACTGTTTTGTACAAAGCACATCCGCGACGTCCACTTTTTGTGGATCAAAATTTTAGTAGTGTTTTTCTATTAATTTAAAATAAACATTAATTTACTACAATTATTTAGTGTGAAATTCTTAACAAAATTGAGTAAAATGCGAAAAACATTCTGGATTATGAATGAAGATCTAAACAAAGTATTGAATTTACTTACTGACTGACTGACTTACTGAGTGACGTAGTGATCTATATATAGCAACAGCCTAGTAATATTATATGTGACGTGGTGTCAACAGTATGAAATGTAAAACAAATAGCACGACACGCGGAACGCGGCGCATAATGTAATATTTTATATTTATTTCGTCACAATGTACCAATGTACCAGCAATATTAAAGGCTAATGCCAAATGTGTTGGCATCAAGGTCGATATCGCGAGACGTATGTTATTGTTGAATGCTTATTTTCTATGGTTTGTTTTGAAAAAAATGCATTTTCATATCGTATGTGCTATGGTCTATGAGCCATTACGGGTTTAAAAAAAAAATATAATAGATAGAAAATAACTTAATCTATAACCTGTTATACATAACAACATAATATTACATATAAGGAACGTTTTTATTTTATTACAAAAACAAAACACGTTATTGTGGTATCTACAGAATCTTTATTAATTTTATATTTAAATACGAGGTTTGATGAGAAACCCTGAGAATTATTTCTGATCTGGTAATTAATATAAATTTCGTTTCATCTATTGCTTTTTTTTCGTCAAAAAGTCCTATCTTTCTTCTAAAAAGTACCAAATCGCCGATTTTTTTTTTTCAATAAACACCTGCACATTATTTATATTACTCTAGATTAATAGGATACTTGATTTACTTTGGATTCTGCACATATAATAAAATCGCCCAACAATCATCTAGAATTGTTACGTAAATATGATCGATGAGCCCTAATCTAGTAGGTAATTCGTGAATGTTTAACAGTTTCCGGACCAACATAATTGAGCTGACCTCCGAGCTGTATAACCTTCGTAACGTTTGATGTATACGTGTTTAGAAATACAACCGTGTGTGGTAGAATCAGTGAAGTCTGTTTAAAGCGAAGCGTGCTTGTTAAAACCCTACATTTTGATACATTACATTTACTATAATAACACTCTAAGCTTTAGCTCTAGTGACAATAATATGTATTATTTGTTAGTAGGGAGTACTTTTCATTGATAAGCGACATAATATCTCAGGCCAAGACCTCTGAATTGGTCGTAGGTAGGCCGTACCAAATTATATACTTAAGTCTTAAACATTATTCCTCGATTTTTTAAAGATTATTTATTAGTATTAGCGAGCTTATAAAAAATGGCCTGTAACAAAATCTTTATTTTTATTTAAACATATTAGTTCTTAATGTAAAATGTTTAATACATTTAAAATTAACAAATCGATTCGAATGGAAACAAAGCATTGGTCGGGATGGTGGGGTTCATCAGCCGATAGCGCGGTTAACGTCCTTGGAGTTTGGTCGTTTATGTTTCTACACATATGTTTAATTGCACTTCGTTTTTAAGAGAGCTTCGATCACTCCGTTTTAAGAGAACTTCTATCAATATAGAGAGATATTACCTATACTGGAATTTTTTTATCAACCTTCATACTCTGTCACATACAGCGCTGCATACTGCGTAGCGTTATGACCCGTAAGCTCGAAGGTTGTTTATTCCGTAAAACTTGTGCATCGATTAGCACGAAATATTTACCCGTGCCACGTTTTTTTCAAGTCATCGCAACAGATTTATTTTTTTTTAAGTTAAGAGTAAAAATATGACAGTTATTTTTTTATAATAGCCGATTTGATAGAATATGCTATCTATAGCAAAATTAAGTATAATATTGAAGCTAGAAATGGGCAATCTAGTCACATATTTATGTTAAACTAAGACGAAGCATTGTCTCGATGCACATTGTGCGTAGTTGCCTAACCTCATAGCGTCATATCGTGACAATAGAACGCAGAAGGGACATGAACAATACACGGCCGATAATAATATTTTGCTTGTAAACTCGATAAATACAGCCCAGTAGGGCGTTTAAAAATAAACTGTTGTTTTATGACTGCATGATGTTGTTGTCTGTAGGTATGTTTTGATTTTGGAAGATTCTGCTTATGTTTCGTTCGATAGACTTACATTTCGAGAGAATTGATTTAAATGTATATATTGTTGACATAACGTGGGCTTGTTTTTCTAATTATAAAAAAAAAACATAACAACAATATGCAATTTTTAGACTTTTTGTGGAAATGATATCTAAAAACAATTTCGTCATATTCATAATCATTATGTTCATAATGGTAGAACCATTTTGATATAAAATAATGTATTTACTTTAACATTTTTACGCTATTCATAAGTTAAATTAAATAACAAGTGTTAAGGTTGTACTTTTATTTACATTAGCTTTTGCTTGCGGTTTCGTACGCGTTAAATTTTGAGTAGTTTAATATATGTTATTATACTTACATTGAATATTATAAATTACATATTATCTTATCTATATATATAAAATTCTCGTGTCACAGTTTTCGTTGCCATACTCCTCCGAAACGGCTTGACCGATTCCTCTGAAATTTGGTAAGCATATTGGGTAGGTCTGAGAATCGGCCAACATCTATTTTTTATCCCGATATTCCTACGGGATACGGACTTACGCGGGTGAAACCGCGGGGCGCAGCTAGTTATTATATATAAACCTTCCTCTTGAATCACTATCCATTAAAAATACAATCAAAATCTGTTGCATAATTTTAATGATCTAAGCATACATACACACAGACAGTGGAAAGCGACTTTTATATACTATGTATCAGAATTAACTGGCCACCCATAATAAATTATAAATTTTTCTTGAATCTGAGCGGGTATTTGTTATATAGTGGGGTGCTCTCCTCAACACACAATAGAAGCTTGAGTTCTTGTACTTGTGTAAAATTTTTAAAAGAATCCAAATGCAGCTGGCTGTCGGCAATCCAGGTGATTTTTATGAATAAAACTGCTATTGAACATCGAAAATAAAAATTTAAGAATGAGAATTGAATCGCGTTTCTATTGTGTAAAGATTCAATTTATTTATGGATGTTTAAATTCAATTATGTTTTCATAGTTGTTTGCTGCCTATTTTACATGAAACGGTGTAGTTGAAAATGAATGAGCCACTTGAAATTTGCTGTTAGCATTAGCTTTATCTGTGGCCCGCGGGTTGACTTATGCTGGACATCATATGATATAAAAAATACGTTATTTTATATAATATTATAAATACGAAAATGTCGTTGCTTTTCCTTTCTTTCACGTCGCAATGGATGGATTTTATTATATGATTTCTGTATCTGGAGATTATTTTAGGATGCTAGAGAGACATAGGCTATTTCTTACTGCAGAAAACATCTCATTCAAATGGGAATATTCTTTTAATACGCAGGCGGAAAGCCAGTTATAAATAACTAGCGGTCCGCCCCGGCTTCGCCCGTGGTACAATTATAGCATATAGCCATCCTCAATACGTCATGGTCTATCTAACACTGAAAGAAATTTTCAAATCGGACCAGTAGTTCCTGAGATTAGTGCGTTCAAACAAACAAACCAACTCTTCAGCTTTATAATATTAGTATATATTACAAATATATGAAACTTTCGTTCCAGGTGTGGGCTACATATCCCCAGAGCCAATGTACCCAGACCGTGGTGATATATCGGCCCCCATAGATGCGAGTATATCAATAACGAAGGAGAGCAACGCGTCCATATCTCAGGGGAAAGAGATTCCTCTATTGCGGCTTAGGAATGGCGCGCTGCAAGCCGGCCTCAATGAGAGGTTACATCGCATCGTTGCTATGAGAAAGGTTTGTTTTGTTATTTGTACTTGGAGTAATGTATTGAAAACAAATAATTGTTATTATTACATTTTTTTCATTCACGAAATAAAAAAATAATTTATTTACTCAGAAGAACAATAATTAATAGCGTGGAGGATAGTTTTTACCACTTTATTCTTTGCAAATTAATTGCTGTAATTATTAGTATGTATCTTCTTTTTAATACTTATATAAGCTTTCTATTTACTTTGCATACATATTTTAACCAGATGGAATGAACGTGATATGTCTTCAGCAAAAAACTCGTGGTCTTAATACAATAATGCATTAAAACCGTTCCCCATTGCGTTACGCTATTACGCGTGTGATACGATAGCTGCTGTGGCGAATGTTTCAATCTGAATTTGAGATGAATCATCATTCCGTAAATGCACGCTTTAGATGAATGTAAATCAATTTATTGATAACGTAAAAGCGTTTTCTTATTTCATAAGATAATAGCAACTACGTGTAACGGAGAACTGATTGTAGTGTATTTATTGTTTATAGTAAAATAGACGATAAGAATTGTTATTATTTTGGTATTATGTCACTGAATAATTCTTACATCGGAGATAAAGGGAGGAAATTCGTATTGAAATATTAAATATTGAAAAATCTTTGCGTTGGCCGCGATGAGTAATGCCAACACGGAGTTGCATCATGTTAGTTTACTAAATACCCAAGTAGGTATTTAAATATTGTATTTCATTATTTTAAATAATTTTTTGTTATATATTGGATAAAGAACAATGCGCAAATATTGACGCACATTTGTAAAAAATAAAGTCATTGTTTTCAGGAGTATTCATGTTAGGATTATTTGAAGATCGATTTTAATTTCAATGAACAATTAATATGTAAGTTATTTTTCGCTTAATGTATTACAATTATATTTTGGAAATGCTTAAGGTCTTAAACATATACTTTTAGTTTTAAAAAATAATAGTAATAACTTATGATAGAGGTATTTGAGCATGAATGAAAAATTTTGCAAAAGTGTCACACACACGACATTCACTGGTACGTCGCGGGTTGATGTTTGTTCCTTTTACATGTAAAAACATCAACGGAGTTTGATTGTTCTTGCCAGTACCATTTACCAGAATACTTGCTTTCGTTGGTTTTGTCCGCGCGGAACAGTAATACAATAATAATACTACTCGTAACCAGGAAGTGGAGAACAAACGCAAGACATCATCGCTGCAACGCAACGTGGTGTACCCGCTCGCGATGCTGCTGCTACTGGCGCTGACCACCATCACCGTGCTGATGGTGCTCCAGAATACATTGGAACTGCTGATCGGGATCAAAGCTCTGCCGCTTAGCACCAGGGTGAGTGAGGTGTTATATCAGTAGTACAGGTAGCCATAATTGGCACCAGGAAACGTATAAAGGAACTTAATGATATTTCATTCAATATTATGATGAAAGTGCGTCAATGTGTGGATATTGAGAGAGTGATCAGTCTTTCAATATACACTTAAATGAATTATATCGATCTGTAAGTCGTAAGTTATGAGGCGATCGCGTCAGGAAGGAATTTACCTCTTGAATTCTTGAAGGATCATTTACTGACTTTCTCAAAATGTCATAAATATGTCATGTAAGGTTTATCAGTGAACTGTTCTTATTTATATCCTAATGCCCTAACCATTATATTTTCAGCAATTCACATTAGGCATCGCGTCTCTATCGAAGCTCGGTTGGGCGGGCGCAACACTAGAAGCTTTTCTAATACTATACTTGCACGCGGCGTCGCTCACCGGCCTCAGCACGCCCATGAGCGCTCTGCGCGTGCTGCCCAAGACGAGGCGGACACCGCTCACGAGGATAATCGCTCTGTGTGCGGTTCTATTGGCGCATTCTACTGCGCAACCTTTGCTGGTTAAGATCCTTGGTGAGTTCTTATAGCGATCAATTGAAAAATATGTGAAAATAACGATTTGGTCGGTTTCCGGAAAGTTTGCAGAAAATAGTTACTTAGTATTCAAATTGATCATGTTTAAGAATTGGATGTTTTATATTTGTTATTATCACTTTTACATCCTCAACGGTTTTGTATCTCCTTTGTATATGTTAGAAACTATACCCAATGTACTATTTATTTATACAATTGCGTTCAACTGTCTTATCATTAATACTTCCAAAATTTTGGTAGAAATGACTTTACGAAATACAGTTATATTTTTTTTTATTTATTGATGTTCATCTATAAAAATTCCCAAAACCGAGTAAAACTACTAAAATCGCTATTTACCATAGTACAGTTTCCGAATGAGTATTTATTTTCAACCGATTTAAAAAGAGAAGATGTTCTCAATTCTACTTATTAATTTTTTTTGGGTTTTTAATTTAGAACCTAACTTAATGAAGTAGGTGAACCGATTTGGATCATTTTTTTATTATTATTAGAAAGCTGGTGTCTCCCTTGTAGTCTCATCCAAATTTGATCATGTTCAGACAATTCGAAGGCGCTTAAATATTTTACAATGCCCTAAATCGAGTGCAAACTTCTAAAAAACCGCCATCCACCGAACCGCAGCCATCGAATTGTCTTTAAATTGCACCCATACATAACGCACCGCGCCCGCACCGCGCCCGCAGGCATCACGAACTTCGACCTGCTCGGCGACTTCGGGCGCATCGAGTGGCTCGGCAACTTCCGGCTGGTGCTGCTGTACAACGGCGTGTTCGCCGCCACCGTCACGCTCTGCCTCGTCAACAAGTTCACGGCGAGCGTGCGCCGCGAGCTCTACAACAGGTTGGTGGAGAACGTGCACACGGTCGCCAGATGCGTCTCGTTTTTGAGCAACTGACCTCGTTGTGGTGGTGC
>NC_052107.1:2670330-2689108 GCF_012273895.1 Zerene cesonia
ATTAGTTTTTTGCTTTGGGTAATCTTTTAGTAAGTAGGTGCAACACTGCGTTCAACTTCGTGTAAACCTTTTGCCGTCTATCATCTCCGTTTGTTTACCCTGTTATTCTCCGCGCTCTATATCCTACATATAGACTTAATGTAAGGCATATGGAATATGTAGGGAAATGCCTTCTTGCCTGATTGCACATTCTTTTTTCACCAAAATGTCCAGATATGCATCTGCCATTGGCCATGGAAAGCCCCTATAAACCAATACCCGCCCCAGGAATCAGCCAGGATTGTGGGTTTTAAATTACTAAAAAGTTACTTATTGAAAACTCACTTTTTTAATTACGATATCGCTGCCTTGGAACGCCTTACGGTCAGATCGAGGACATATAACGGTGATTCATAAATTGTTAAGTGAATTTGTGATAGGTAGGAGTTAACGTTTCATGATTGACCGTTAAAATGTCCGATTAAATAATATAATAAAATACTGCGTTTCAGATTTCTAAGTCTGGATTAAAATCAAAGAGAGTATTAGATTGGATATTTGGGTGAAAACTCGTGCGGTTTCGTTCCATATTACATCTAACTTGTATGTGTGACAGTGTGGAATTTAACATGTTTCCTAGGAATGGGGAAAAATTACATATTTCCTAATTGCCTTCATGTTCTCGATATCTTATATATAGGTCGGTGGGAATGATAAACTATTTTTGATGGAGGCTTTCTTTTCGTGATAAATTGTCTTTGGTAGCCATATTTTTAATAGACTTTTAAAATAATCTATGGTTACTTTAATTTTGGTTGTGATGTAGTAGGTCTATCTTTTCTTATATTTTTAGGGTTCTTTCACCAAGTAGGCCTAAATACAGATTTTTTTTTGTATGGAATTTAATTGAATATAATACTTGGTTGTGAAATTATTTTCATTTTTCTTAAGGTGAATATACAAAGAGTTTTGACTGTATGTGTTTCATGTATGAAATTTATGAATTCAATGTGTATTCTCTTGATGTTGATATCTATGGTGTCCTTGTGAGATCTTAGAAAACCGCACGAGTTATTTAGAATTAAATGATTAAAAAATACCTTACAATATGATATTAAACAAATTTAAAACGCCATAATATTGTGTTTTGTTAACTTTAATGAGTAAGAAGTATCTTCTATTGTACCGATTGTATTTTTAGAATACATTAGTTTATAAAATATGAAACAAATTATTATTGTTAATAATTTGTAGATTTTAACTGCCTATAAATAATCTGCATTTATTCCATATGAAATTATTTGTATATCAAATTTAATTTTATGTTTAGATTTTATGTAAATTTGTGGTTTTTGTGGAAATATGCGAGCATTTTACTGTTCTTTTATAACCAATGAGACTGAATTCGTTAACTAGATAAAATTAATAACGTGAGATTATTTATTTGCTGTGTCTAGTTTTGTGAGTGTTTGGATGTTTGTTTATTTCGAATTGGATATTAAGATGCCATGATAGTGTTCACCATAATATGAATATAAAAAAATATGTTTTAAAAATAATGATTAATACTTATAAAAGACCTTCTTAAGACTGCTACGTTATAATTTCATAATTTTCATTGCGTTGCTAACAATAATTATTATTAATACATTAATTTTCATACTTCATTTTATTAAAAAATTATTTTAATGAGCAGCTATTTTATAATTGAGCAGGTATGATAATCTTAACATTTGACAATCGATATATTATAATAGTCTAAGCTCTTCAATGCTTTAAATTGAAATTTATGCATAAAACAATTAAGAATGTTTAAAAACTAGAGGCTTAGTTATATTTTCTAGTCGTAGTGGATCTCTTGATATCATTGACACGTTGATGGATCATTGTACTAAACGCATCCCCATTGGCACTAACGTAAGGCTATGAAAATGTTACATGTATTGTGAATAGTAAAAAGAACCGTGTAGGACTTATGTAATGCGTTTCTCAATATAAAAAAGGACCATATAAAATAAACCATATCACAGTCCTACATTGTGTTACTTTTAACTTTAGAAATTATTGTCGAATCTCCATCTATTGAATAAAACAAAAACATGACCTTATAAGCACATTAAACATACTTTTTTATATAATATGTGACATTCTTAAGTTTGAAATAAGTTCGGAATATAATTTTGTACCATTCTGTTTGTTGCAATCTCAATTTATCCTATAGGCTTTATGGAAAATAGATATCCCGCACGGTTGAATAAAATATTTGTCTAAATGTACACATTTTACTTAGTGTATTTGATTAGTAAATTGCAGATAAAACTAAAATAAATTAAGTATAGTAGCGGTGATGGATTATAATGCTTAATAGTTTTGACTTGTCATATCTAAAAATACCTGATTTATTTTCCATTTGTTCCTAAAGTACGTCAAAAATAAATGAATAAAAAATAATAGTAGCACTAGAAAATTACTATGTTCAAATAATTATTAATACAATATCGAATGTTATATTACAGATAAGAAATATGTTAAAAAATGTATATGTAAAAGTGGTGCTAGTTTAATAGCGAGTACGTAAATAAAAATAGTAAAACCACTATAGAATAAACGAATTTAGTATTGTAGGGGTCGCTCGTGTGTGGATTCTCAAAATGTGTAGTAATTGAAATGGTGTGTGATTTTATACCTTTGTATTATCCTGTACCAAATGTTGAGATTGCATTTGAAAAATATATCATTAAATAAATTACATGTTGCTTTTATTTACACCCCTAATAGAGAGTCATCTGCCTCGTTGCTTACTTTTCATTCATCTTCATGTTTCATCACAAGGTTTGTTACCTATCTATCATCTTTAACAATTAACATTCGTAATAGTAAAGCAGTTTATATATAAAGAAATTGAAGCGTGCCTTTGTATTCACGATATAGTGTCCTAAAATCTTCATATTTTGGAATATTGATAAAAAATCCAGTTCATCCGTTATAATTTATTAAAATATTCAGTCTCGTTAGGTCAAAGTGAATATTGTTAAATAATAGAACAGACATAAAACGTGTTGGAAATATATTAGAATATCCATCCTCCTCATTTAAAGTAAATAATTAAAATAATTGATCTTCTTGGATTCATTTTAGCATGAGGTACATCTTAGTCTTGAGAAGCTGCGCAGCGATGCGTACAAAGTTCAGAGTCGCCAAAAACATTGAAAATGATCCACACAGAAAAGCTAAAAAATGGCACTTGAATAATAAAATTAGATTCTATAAGGGGATGGAACTGATGGATGGATGGATGGATATTACAGCAAAACTTTCTACTTAATATGTGAATCAGACGTATTGAAACTGATATATCTGTTTATTATTCTTCTCTTGTTCATTAAACCGGAAAGTATATAAAATAATACATAATAACAATATCTCTTCCAAAATGGATGCACAGTTGATCTTATCACACGTCTCACATAATTGATTATGTTTATTTGTTTGTTTAGATTGAAATGGATCCCAGATCTCTTCACAGTACCTGATGACGCACCACAGAACATCTCAAGGAGTTCCAGAATGTCTATGGATAGATCAGTTATTGTTGACAAGACTGAATTAAATCAAAATATACTAGATAAAGAGAAATCTGACTAGTTTTATATAAGTACAAAACTTTTTAAAATATTAAATAATAATAAAGATATGTTATCTCAATTTATGTTGTGGTGAAGTTGTATTTATTTATTGTTATGAATTATTAAATGCCTATATTCGTAAAGTTCCTATGTTCTGCATTTTTATTTTCAAATTTTCAAATCCATGAATTCTTAATCAGGTTACAGAATTAATCTGACAAACCAACCATACAAGAATTGACACTTGAATTTTTGTATGTATTTGATTGATTTTAAATAAGCAGTGATTATATAAATATACAATCCTATCCTTATCCCTTTACCCTCAAAAGTGGGAAGCCCATTTGCAGAGACATTGCTCAAGAACATAGCTCTGCAAATGTTCATGGGCAGTGGTGACCACTCACCTTCAACTACTCAAAAAAAAATCCTACCTATTGAATATTTCTTATATAACCTTTCACTTAATCCATAGATACTGGCTGGCTGTTGAAACAATTATAAACATCAGGAAGTATGTCATTACATTACTTAAAATTCCCACTTTATTTAAACTAAATAATGAATACATATAAATAAAAGTCCTTAATCATTCCTCCATTTTTTTATTATCATCCAAAACTTTAACCTCTAAGTAATATTTACCTAATTTCCTTCCACGAGATTTAAGGATAAGTTTCCGAGCATTATTCCTAATTACCTCTAAACTTTCATTAGTGTTAAGTCCGAAAATAAATCCAAGATTTATGACATCATGCACACTTCTTATTTGTAAATGGTTTTCCGCACAACTAGTGAGTACAATATTCTTTGATCTTCCAACAGCATGATAGTTATGTGCAGTACTTATTATATTTTTTCGTGCTGTTGAATCTTTTATCGCTGGAGAATACATCAACTCGAAAAACATACCGCGTTCTGTTGCTTGTTTATAAAGTTTACGACTCACTTTGAATGGTATTCTACCTTCTGGGTCAAAGGATATGATGTCTGCATCTAAAGTACTGCATGCATACTGAAATGCCTGGAGTGTTTTAGGCACAACTGCTACTATGTCGTATCTTTTCAAATTTTCTGACTGGTTCAATTTGATAGCAACACTCGATTCAGAAAACGATATCGTTATCCTTTGTAATATATGCAGGTTTTGTGTACTTGAATCTTTAGGTATATCTATCGGTGGAGGAAAACAATCTTTCTTCTCTTTAGGGTCGCCTTTCTTTTTTTTCTTTTTTGGTTCCTCATCACAATCATCAAAGCAGGTGTTGATTGCGATCGTATTGAAACCTAGTCTTTCAAATAGGTAAAGTTTACTTAAATCATATTCTTTATCTACCGATAGATCACAAAAGCCCCAATCGTTTGCTGTCATTTTAATAAAATAGTTTTGTAATTAATTATTGTTTGTCCATCAATATATTTATATTACAGAAAACGTCAAATCCATGTGATATTTTGTGACAAGTGATGAATGGATGGTTTACTGTTTAACAACCAGTGTCACAATTATGTCAATATGGTATGACAGTTACATACTCGTTCAAAAATGACTCGGTGCTAAAGATGTCACAGGACAACAATCGATTACAAAATCGATTCGATTTCGAAAGATGAAAGATATATAAAAACTTTTTGAAATTCCACAAAATGGATGTAACGAAAAAAGCTACGATATAACGTCAATAAAATATAGCCTACTCACTACTGCGGTAAAACTGTTACATAATAAAAATATATTTAACTTATGTGTACATAATACTATTATAATTAAAAATATGGTGGCTAGAATTGTTATTGCAGGTGAATCACAATGTGATATATTTGCCCAAATTTGCTTAATAGCAAATTTTTTGTCTCAAAATCTTCCCAGTTTTTGTTACGAGAGAATTGAAAAACCTGTGTTGGAATGGAAGGTGAAAAAATGCTTTACTTGCAATAAATTTTTTAATCTATATATAATATATTTTTAATTAAGTACTTCACACAATATCTTATGTCCCATTGTGTCTTTTAGGCATGGCTCTGTAAAATTAACCAAAAAAACAAATGGCACCATACTGGATCTCCACTAGTGTGGAAAGAATTATTAACAACAGGAAGCAAACCATTATATATTGGGGGAGCACCTGAATTTATGGATTATTGCCATTCTTATTATGATTTAGATGTGTTTATGACATCTGATACATACGAAAACTTGGTATCAAATTACAGACAATATTACAAAAGAATAAAACAAGAAATTAAAACCAAATCTAAGAACGAAATTGAATACGATCTAGGAGAACCGAATAAAAATTCATTTGCCATATGTATAACGGGTGCTGGAAATCCAATTGCTATGCATTTAATTTCTGGTCTACTTGAAACAACATTCGATGATAAAAGTATTAGTAAAATTTATATCTACGACAACAAATGTTTACCTTCATTTATGGAGTTAGTTGAACGTGAATGTAGTTATATTGGCACAAATTATCCACCCAGAGTAGTGAAATATGTTGATAAAATTGGGGTAGCTCTTACAAACACTGACGTTCTTATTGTTTTAGATCATGTCCCATTAAGGTAGGAAAATATGAAATAAGTACCGTACGCTGGTTTTACATTTGTATTATATTTGTTTATTAATCTAACAATGGTACAAAATTGTAGTGATACAATGTCAATAGGAGGATGGCTACACGAGAATAAAAAAATAATGGAGAAAATTGCATTAATGATAAACGCTTCAGCCTCACAGACAATGAACGTTATACTTCCTAATTTAGGACCTGCTTGTTTCAATGCAACAATTTTATCACAATCAATAACACATATCAGTAAACACCATATCGTCGTTGTTACATCTGATTTAGGTATGGAAGCAGCACCTATAATTGCAAAGATAGCTAAAGTGCCTATGAGAAATATGTTTTGTCCTCCGGTTTGGGGATTTGTGGGGATCAATCATTTAATAGATGTTAATAATACAGTTCATAAATATAATGGATTTGATCCCTATAGCAGATATACAAAAGTCCGAAATTCGAGCTTATGCATTGGGACAATAACTCCTGAGATGAGAACACTAGAATATCTTTTGTATTTTGATCAATCATTATGGAACAGACTTGCTGAAGAAAAGGTAAAACCTAAATATTGGTTGTTAGCAATAAACTTTATTGGAAATTGTAACACAAATTATTTTTAGGCGAAAGGTTCAGAAATACAGACCTTTTTAAACAAAAGTACAGCTGTTATCGACTTGCTCAAAATAGGGCTTTTTGACAGTAATCCTCACGATGTTATAGTTAATATTGGAATTCGCTGTGACGGTATTTTTTAAGTATTTCAATATTATGTATTTTAAATATTTATAGTATGTTGAAATATTGAATCTTCTTTAAGGGTCATTTGGATTACATTTTGACGGATATTTTTCTCAACCATGCCACTATGTAAATGGTAAATGGAAACCAGCAAAACAATATGTCCTACCCAAAGACCATCAAGTAAATATCAAATATCTAGAGGATATAGCTAAGTTATGTATGAAGTTGCAAAAAAATGACTTACCCCCAATTATTCCACGAAAGATATGCGTATGTAAACCAAAATATTTCAGAAAGAAGAAAGTTTGGTAAAATTTATGTTATAGAATATATAATAAATTCACATAAACAGGTAACAAAATTGATATGACATAATTAATATTATTAATGTTAAATGTATAAATCAATATATATTCGAACACGTTCACAATTACTCGATTAATATTATATCGAATGGTATCGATTCTCCTGTTTCTAAACAGAACCAGTAAACAGAATATTACAACACTAGTACTAGATGGAACGTTGCCGTCGATTGTCGAGTAGATAGTGTGCTTACATTTATGTTTTGAAGAGAGATGTTATGACGAGTCTTTGTTTCCGAAAAAGTACTGTTTTTTTTAAAGTTACAAGTCAAATAATGTGAATAATCGCGTACATTAATATTACGCGATTGCACCTCAATGCATTTTTCCAAAGTATGATCGTGCCAATAGGAGTTAGAATAATACTTAGGTGTTCATATTGGTTAAGTTCTGTGAATCTTGTGCCAATAATGAGATAGTGGAGTGTCGTGATGTGGTTGTGGAACATGTGGGGAGTGGTGTGGATCGTCGAGGTTCTGGCGCTCGTCGTGGGGGTTGACTCGACGCCTTTGGAGCCAGGGCTGCCGTCGTCTCGAGGTGAGACAAGGCCTTGCCACCTACACAATCGAAAGCTTGCTTGCCCAATAAACTGCATGCGCTACATTTTTAAATGCTTTTTTAACTTGGCCACCAAAAACTATTGTTATTGTTTCAAATAAAATAATATTTTTAACTTTTGTTGTTTCTTTTACTTTCTATAATCTTTTATTTATATTATATAAATTTGTAATTTATTATGACATTTCATGTTGTCTTAACTCTTAAATATTTTTTATTATAATTTAAAGTGAAGTGCAGTTTTATTCTGAAATATAATTGAATTGAATTTTTTTACATATCAGTTATTCTACAGTATCAAATTAATAAATGTTGAACTGTGGAGGTTCCATGGTCTTTGTCTCAATCCAAAATAGCAAAGGTTTTAATTATTTGTAAGCATTAAGAAAAATTATATTGATTTTTTAAATTTTAGTAACTTTAAGTACATTATTTAATAAACCGCTGCTTCAAATCTTGAGGCGAAAAATTAATTGTGGTGGATTATGTCTTAAAACAGTCTAGCAGAAGGTAAGAATGAAATTAAATATCATATAAATCTAATTAAAAAATGCCTACCAAAATACAAAAGTTGTTCTAAGATTAAGATTAAAATATAAAAATATTTTTTTTTATACATATTTTTGCCTTATATTGTTTATAAGCTTAGCCAAATAAAAAGCCTAGACTATTCACTAAGAAGAACTACAAGCTATCTCTTTTCTGAATGTGATCTAAGATTCAATTATCAAATTTTATGTGAATGTTAGCGTCTTGATAAGAAATGCCTTTCAATCTTGATAAGAAATGTATATATAGAGATAAATAGATAGTTCATATAAAATCTTTGACACCAGTTCAGAAAGCAACTTAAAGAGGGCAGCTGGCAAAAAGTTCTGTAATTGCTCTTCTCAAATTATATGTATTTTACGTTATAATTATTCAGCCCATATATGTTCTCACTACAGGTCCTCTATGTTAAACAATAATTTATTTTCTCATTTAATAATATCAATGATTAGATGTCAAAGACTTGACCAGTGGTGAACCAGTGGTTCTTAAACTACAACATTCCATTACATTTATTCATAAATGCCAGAGTAGACTCACTGAAGTAATACATTTTTAACACTTAACAAAACTGTTTTAAAACCACTTAAGTCTTAAATTGTTTGCAATTTTATTATGTTGATAGTACTGTTATATTTGTTAAAACTTCTATTGTCAATTATGTAAAATATATCACACTTTTTTAAAAGTATTAATTGAAGAGTGTGGAAAAACAAAGCAAAGTTACTTACTTAACTTTAAAGCAAAAAATATGATAACTTTATAGTTCTTTGATATGAACTGCGAGTATTGAGAAGCTAATAATAATCTTAAATATATGAAGGTTAAAAAGATAATTTAATCAAATTATACACCTTTTCTACAAAAACTGACACGGAGTTCCTAGGAAGGAACTTTCTACTCTACAATCTAAAATGGGACCAAATGACAAAAATTTCCTAACAAACTCAATCAATCAAATAAAAACCAACAGAGTTATCAAGGAACAAATAATAAAAGCAACCAAATTAAAAACCTCCTTTGTTGTCAATGAAAAATAAGTATTATCTCTTTGGCCGGGCTGAAGTTGGGCATGTTAACATAAAATAACGATTCTACCATGACTGAACTATAGACATAAGAAACCAACATACATTAGCAAGATGACAGTAGTGCCAACTTGATAAATCATAAAGATAATATACTTTATAAAAAAAATTATTGAATAAAAAAATGAAGAGGTTCATTTATGTATGCAAAATATAATATGCATATTGTTATTTTTACTCCCATAATTACTTAATGGTAAAATTCCACTGAAGATAATGTTTAGCCAGTAATTTTATTTTCGTCTAATAAACAATTTTTTTCTTTGGAAGTAAGTTGCCTTTTAAGGTAGAATAGAAAAATCGTGTTTTTAAAAGTTATCGGGTGTAGATTATTTGCAATGTGTGCTTACGTATATGCAAACAGTATAAAGTTTTTCTCGCTAATGAATATTAATGACGGAATAGTAATATGTACCTCGAGGATGCTTTAAAATGCTTTAAATTTCTTGTTATTATTTTTCTATATTTTGTAGTGTATGCTCTGATTTATGACTTTATTCCACTAAAATTTCATTCCTTAGAGAGAGAGAGAGATAAAAAGATGGAGAAATGTTGACTGCTCTAAAGTACATTTATTTTTTATTCATCAGATAAAAGAAATAAAGTCTGTATGAAATGACGGATGACCAAGCTTAGTTACAAGCTCAGCGTCAAATCCCTACAAATTGCTTCTAGAAACGATAATCTGACAGCTATCGAAGGTTAAGCCCAAGTAGGGAGCTGGAAGGAATCTATCCCGAACGAATTAGTTCACAACGCATTCTAGAATGTTCCATTATATTTTAATCAATCACGTTTAACAACAAAGATTTTATTTTTTTGGGAAACTATTTTCTTTTAGGAATACAATTCATAGGATCACCCTCATGTACATGACTACCAGTTTACCTTTTTATACCTTAATACACGTAATAGATGTAATTGTACTTATGTGGATGTACAATGTCGGATTATTTACGAGTTTCCCAACGTAAGTAAAGCGCTTACAGGCTTCAGTATACTCAAGTGGCAACCGTCTATGAAATTATTTATATTCTCATCTCATGTCGCATGTCACTAGGAAGACATGTTCCGCCGCTCGTGGTTGTTAATGAATGTTACATAAGCACAGTCTCACGTCCAAACTTACATGGAAAGGAGCTCAGATAGTTTGTAAATTAATCTCTTTGATACGTCAACTAAAGGGAATTAGCTGGTTTCGCGTCACGTGTGGAAGATAATTTGTTGGATGTTGTTCTTAGTTCATTTAACTTTATCGTGTTTCGTATATATTATGTTGGGCAATTATGTCTGAGATGATACTTTTTACATAACTATATTAAGGCGATGGACTTGCTTTGTTTGGTCGTTTAAATGAAAATTTATCGTATTGTTTAGGTAAAGAGAAGTGTTTAATTATGTTCATCATTTTTTGGCTTGTGGTGGTCCAACTACGATATAGATGACTTAGCAAGCATTGTAGCGCATCATTTGGCTTATTAAGGCTCAGGTTGATGATCGCAGAATACATCAATTGCATAAAGAGCGGGTGTTACGTCCGGCTAACGGGACAGTGGCGCGAGCTAGGCTGCTAGGACTTACCCACTTGGATACCGCAGACGCCCGACCGAGATTGATAACACGTTACAGCTACGTTGACCGGTCATTTGCATCTGCCAAATTTAATGTCTACCTATTGTGTTGATTATCCAGTTTAACAGATGCGACTACAGGAGTTAGATTAGTAAGCTACAACGTACGATGTTATGAGTCTACCTGACTTATCAATTTTTGTTATTATAGGAAAACTCTAATTACGTAACACATTTCATATTCTGCTCAAAATATATAGTGTATACGTTACCTAAAAACTATGCAAGAAGTCGATAAAATAGAAATTAGATGATCAAAACTTCACTATTAATGTGAGCGCAAGGTTCGCGTGGTCGTGAACGAGACCGTGACTGATAGACACAATGCTCCTGGCGGATGCAATATCGCTGAGCTTTTTAATACCAGCCTGTTCGAGCTGTACGTCGATTGCATTTATTATGAAGTCCCCTGAGCGTTACGTGTTTCCATGTAATTGAATCATATTCACCGTGTGAGGAAAGCACGGAGCGCGATTCCTGTTTTCTATACCTACGTGCATCGAACTTCGCAAGGGCAATGACGATAGTGTGAAATGTGAACGCCTTCGTGTTCAAGGCTAATGAGAATTTATCCATTATTTAACATTATGCAATGAATTGAAATAAAAGACATAGATAACAGTTTATTATTCATGGCAGCACTTATATCTAAACGTTTACGACGAATGAGGAAACTTCCGAGTTTTACCTTGATTGCCAATAAAGTTTTATAGACATTGCAAGTGTCGCATATAAGTTAAGGTCATAGAAATTATAAAGGTTACTCCTTGTGTGGCACATAAGTATATATTTTTTAATATTTATTTTTCTCTTAGTAGGTTAACATTCCTACCGATCTATGCTGGACAGGGCAACTAACGATAATTTGTATAGCTATTCTATTGACATATTCATATACTTTAAAAAAACACAACCACAAATACGAGTTCATGCTTCATATCCATTATTGATACAATTATATAAAAAAAACACGTAGCAATTTTTCAATTGCTGTTCATGAGAGCGTCAAAGCGTTTAAGACAACTCACATCGCTTAATATTTTCAAAAAGAAATAAGTAACCTGTTCGATGTGGCAATTCTTTTGTTCCTAGAATAACGAGCTTCACAAAGCTCCGCTCGACTGAACAGGGTATTAAGGGTACATACACTAAGAACGCTATTTCACGAAACAGAATTATGTCCACATGTGTTCTGTAGATAGAGAAAGCTTTGAGAATTTGAACACTTGCATTTTCTTTTAAATTTGATAAAATTTTATCTTATGAGGGATTTACTAAAATATTTTGTTCAATAAATTTATTTGTACTAAAAAATTCAAAGATTGCTTGTTAAAAAATCATCAGAATAAGATAGCAATGAAAATTGAAAATTGTATATATTCAATTTTCATTGTTTGTTAAATGTGCTACTTAAGTGTATGCAAGGACACAACAATCTGATTTGAAAAATCCTCTAATTTTATTGTTACTGCGCGTTAAGCCCAAATGGATAATCTTGATAGGTGTGTGAAGGAATATAATGATATTACAAAACAATTATCAATGATGGGAAAGTTACGACATGGCGTTTGTATCGGCCTCGAGATCACAAGACATTGTGTAACTTCGTCGCAGGTATAGCAAATATCGAAGAATTATATACAGGTATAAAATTGCACACGGGTGTTTGTATCTTCTTCACGAATGGCCCAGAATTTAACGGAAATTAAAGTGGAGATGAACAAAGGTATTCCAACCGACATGTTTAGAATGACGGTCATGTAGACAACCCATATTTTTTGCCAAATAGAAATACGGCATTGAACGTTTTGGGCTTATTCACAATAGAACTCGCGTAAGTTTTTACATAGGGTTTTTGTATTAACAATGCAGATGTTCTATTCGGAAATGGACAAGTATGGATAGAATGTAACAATACGCATAGATAGGTACGGTTAATTTTAGTTTCTGTTGACAATTCGAAGCCATCTGCCTGATGGTTTATTTTTCTTTCCGTTATATCATTTGTAAATTTTAGCAGCACTATATTTATGTCAAAAATATAGCTGCGTAAGGTTTGCTTAAAACAAATTGCTCTGGGATATGTCGATAAAAATTGAAGTTTCATTAACGTATATTCGTTTTTAGCACTAAAACAGTGTTGCACATTGTCCCAACGTATAAGTTACGCTGCCGACTGGTTTCTTGATGACCTTTAGCAATTATGGTCACCATTTAACGGTTGCTTGCTAGGAATAACCGTCGCTGTCTAATCTACTGCATATCTTTGATAAATTGTTATTTATCTTTGAAGTAAGATTCTATTAACTGACCTTCACAGTAAAGTTCACACGAAACGTTAATTGTTTTTAATTATTTAACGGTAGGAACACGTGAGATTTATCTTGTTAGTAATGAAATGGTTTAGGATGATGTTCTTATATTAAACAGTATGAACAGTATGTTAATTGAAATTTGAAAGTAATTGAAGTGAAGCTGGTGTAGAGATACTTTATAAGATTTAAAATTATAGTTCAACAAACAAAAATATTAACATGTTATAAAACACTGCACTTTATTGTATTTAGATACTATTGATTTTTGTAGTTTATCAAACGTAAAAGTTCCATTTTATTTCCATTCCATTCGATTCCATTTTAATCACTGTTATTATACATAGATAATAATCTAAATCAAAATTTATTGTAACTCATACTTTCAGGTTGCCTAATGCAGAAACGGATCCTGATTATAAACAGAATTGAGTAACACAAGATCGAAATCGTTCATTAAAACTATGCCTTAATCAATTTGAGCCAAACAGTTATTCCAGGGCAATAAACTTAGTGTGGGCTTCGTAGCTTGTCGAGTATGTTTATAAAAAGTAAATGTCATAATCAGCACATGATTGATAGCGCGTTGCCGTGAGAGCCGTGTATTATTGCAGTTAATAATTAGTTTACTTTGCCAAAGAGACATCGAACCTAGCTGCAGACTGAGTATCAATTTTTTTTTCTGGAATGTCCCAATCTTTTAGTGAGGGTGGAATTCTAGAATGTTCATTATCAACTAGATGAATTTAGTTATTTTCATTGATGATTTCACCACTTGCTGATATCGTTCTTAAAGGTGTTAACCATAACCACTTTTGACCTAAACTTTCATACTTTTTGTCATTTTATGGACAAAAGGTTAAAGCCAAACCGAACCTATCCAAAACCTGTGAAACCGGCTGTAAGACTAGTTTAGGTATGCCTAGTGATAGTGTTAATTTATTACTTGTATATCTAGTATGAATGTATTAATGAACTAGTGACCTACATATTAACCTCTATTCTTGCATACGTAGGGACAGACCGTGACTTTGTTTTATCCTATGCAATGATAATCATTCTTAGATTTTCTCTCTTTTTTATATACGTCGCCGTACAATTATAAAACTAGTTTGATTATAATCTTTCGGAATCTATACCCGCAAGATTGTTGTCTGTCAATAACACGCACTAAATTTTTTTATAATTGTTATGCGTTTTTATAAACAAAATATCATTATTATTCTCTGTTATTTACAAATTTGAGACGTGTGTTTGACGTCTAAAATTCTGTGTGACAAAAAATGGAAAATATGAGGAACTTTTATGTATTATAAAGCACTACATATGTATTTCTGAGCTTTATTATAATATTATGTTCAGGGGTTTGAGTCTCTGGTACCGTTCATGTTTCGATAATTTTTGAGTTGATTTCTGAGAAGGACCTTTGAGTTGAACGATTGGGTCAGCGGGGAATGACATTGAATGCGCGTTTTTCGTTCCATTTCATTCACACAAGTTTAAAGGGCTTAAAGATAGTCCCCTGCTCAACGATCTGTGAAAACTCTCTTCGCAAAAGACGATAAGTTTAACATTTGTCGAACAAATGTTAGCGGGTTGGGTTCTTATGGATTTACTTACCTATTTTTTTCACTAAATAGGTATATTACGTCTTTATAGCCTATTTTAATGAATAGGAATATTGCCTCTTTAGATTTTTCAGCCAATAAAATGGGTATTGAGCAAAATAATGAAACTTGTGAAAATAAATGAATGATGATGAATAAATATAGGGTAAATAACAATAAATGTATACAGCAGTTTACCCAGTTAAGACACAAATGACTCTATAAGGTAAATATTAAATGCTCTTTCTATAAATATGTTTACCTCTATTAGTAAATATACATAACTCGCTCACGGTAGAACACAATTATCTAGCGGTGGTACCTAATTTTAATTAGGATGTACCATAATACATTCGGTAGGCGGTTTACTATTAAATTAGGCACTGCTAGGTAGGTATAACCTCTGTCTAATTATTTCAACGTGAACTAATTAAAGTTAAGAAACTAATTTAATTTAATGGTAGGTAATATAAATTTATAGCTCCTTTATTTATCGCACAATATGTGACGAATTCTAACTTACGAGTATAACATTCAATCAAAATATAAAATTTACCTAAAGAAAAAGTAGGGGTGAGCAAATATAGCCTTATTTGAAGTATGATTTTAATAATTATTCCATATTACAGAATATTAAATAAACATGTTGGTAACTGCTTTGTCGATTTGGCTCTATATATATAATATAATATAAAAGACATAATTATTATGGATGGTAATGCATTTAATTCATTAATAATTATTCGGTATTCAACATATAATGGAACCTGGTATATCTTTGTAAATTCAATTTAATATCTTGAATATAATTAATGAAACTATACATTGAAGGTGTCAATGTATAGTTTCATTGCTTTTCACAACAAAAATGGAGTCTAATTTTAAATGTCAAAGTTATAACCGTATACATGAAGGTGATATAAAATGGGAAGGCATCATAAAATTGTTTCAACAAAGTTTCTTTGTCGGTAATAATATTTTAAGCATTAGGTCATCGGTGCGCGTGATATCCTTAATAGCCGTGTAGCGTTTTATGGTCATTGATTTTTTGCTCATTTACCTTAAATCGTTAATGCTTATACATTTTAAAAATATACACAAGTTGTATTGGTTGGATGGGTGTTTGTTACATTAAATCATTTTTGCTTTAATAATGTGCTTGTAATAATAATTGAAAATTTCGTTTGAATATTTTAGGTTTATTATGTGATTACTTTATTTGGTACGATAGTGGTAGGGTAGCAGATGGGAAGGAGTAATAAACGCTACGGATATTGTCAGTTCTCATTCCAATGGCGTAGTAATTACACAGATATCTTCAAGATTCCTCTGACAGGAATTCACACCCAAAGAATTTTAACGACCATATAATTAAATTTATGCACAATGTGTGATGTTCGTACTGAAATAGAAGCTAGCTTAATTCTAAAACTAATTATATTAAATCAATCAGGCAAATTTATAATAACAATGGATTTGTTATGTAATATTTTTCCACGAGTCATCACAATGGAAATGAGATTACAGATATTGCTAACAATCATGATGTAACAAGTATTATCAACGTCATATTGCATTGTAACGAAGACCACCTATTTGCTGGCCAGCGTGATAAGCTTATTGGATGACATTTGTGCGGTTTCGACTCGAATCGTGCTATTAGATCATTATGACGTCGAGATATTCTTTGTGCAACTGAGGGTAGGTTATGTCGGGACGTAAATTGGATTTGTTTTATATAGCTACGAAGCTAGCCTTTACTTCTGTAGTAGCATTAGGTTTATGTAACTTTCGAATGCTACATATGTAATGCAAACGTGGAATATATTTCCATTTTCGTTATATTTAAATGTGTTTTATGAACATCAAAGCTGTATTTATATAAAAGATTTGTTTATGACGGTAAAAGGAACATGTTATATTTTCGCGTAGCTTTTCTGCACAGTTCTTGCCCTGGGTTAAATAATAAAAATATTTTCTTACTTAGCACTTCGTACGAAGGTATACTTGAGTTTATCTTATTTCGTGTACTAAAATTTCCATTTAGAGCGGTTCCGGCAATTGGCAGTAAAACGTATGATTACCCGAACAAAGTTTATAACAATAATAAAATAGACGAGGTTCGTATAATGCTGTATAATGCTCATAATTTTGCGTTACGTTTACGTAGCGGTTCACAAATTGTAATATCGCTCTCCGTATCTGATAACTTGTTGAGTGCTTTATATTGAAATATTAAAATAACATAAATTTTGTTCGTATGAGTTATGAGAACGAATTCTATTTCCTGAGATGTATTACGAATACATAAGAGTCTCTCCATGAAGCATTGGGATGGTAGCTATAAAAACATGACAAAAATTACAAAGATAATTTGAAATGTTCCTTTCATAGTGCCTTCTATATTGGGACGTCCAGTATTGGCGTGGACTTGAAGAGTATTCGGTTAATTAATTTAAATTTTATTCGGATGAAGCAGTTTCAAAGGCGCATACTACGTTATAACAGCAAGGTCGGCGCATTAGAAAGGTCAATTGTTTTGATGTGCATAATTAACATATTCTGCATGTAAAAATGTTGTTTTAATTTTAATTATGTCATAAAAACTTCAATATTATCCTGATTCAGTATAATTTGATGTACATTTTAGATTTTAGAAGATTTATCTCAGCTACGACGTTCACGAATATATAATACATTCATAAAATGATAAAATTTCAAACATTTATTTAAATTACATTTTAATTGTAAGTAAATACAAATTATAATATATACATTGTTTAAGCTAAACGAGATGTTTAAAGAACGTTAGATATACTTATTTATTTTGTACCCTTATTAGGCACCACATTTTTGCATTTTGTGCTTTAAAATGGTACTAGTATGATTCATATTACTTATGGAGATATGGTATATATATATATATATATATATATACAAATAAGTAACTGCTGTGAATGCCTTTATTATTCATGTATTATCTACTTGATACCTATCCTTACTCAGTTACTAAGGCGAAATAATGTTTGTTTGTTTGTTTGTTTGTCTGATTTTCGCGTCACAACGGAGCATTTTTATTATGTGATTTGTACATGTGTTAAATGTGTAAATGGGTATAAGGAAGAAGTCAGATTTCAGTGACAATCTATATTTTATAACAAATATTATCTTACAGTAATTACTTATAGCTATGTTCTACATAATATATATCTTCATATAGGCAATGGATACTAGATAAATGCACTCATTTTCACATCCATACAACATGTAAGAGCAACAGAGGAAGGTTAAATCCAATTTCACAATTTCCGTAGACAGACGATTAAATTACTTTTCCCGTTCCACATGAATGTCGGTAATGTGCTTTTGTATTGTTTACTTTTACAGTATTTTTCGTTAATCCGTGAAGGGAGATTCGCTAACAATATCGTGCAATTGTTGTGTTCTTTTCTTTGGTTTTAGGGTGTTGTATTTTGGAAAAGGTGGTTTTAGGGGGAGTCTGCTTGTAATATGCGTTTTAAATATAAAATTTAAAGGGTTATTGTGATATATATCACATGTATGGAAAATATTCTAAGATTTAGAATGAATGAAATTTCATCTTATTTTATAATGACGCAAATTCCTAGTAGGTACGTGATCCTTGACTGCTATAGTCTATATAAGTATCATCGTCGAAACTAGGCTACCGCACTTTTTAATTCGTATGGCTTAGTATACCTCCTTTTGTGCAACTGGTCTCCTTTTTA
>NC_052107.1:2690108-2710337 GCF_012273895.1 Zerene cesonia
AACTCTTTCTTTAACAACTGGTCTAGGTTGGTACCTAGATCAGTTGTCCAGGCCATAATAACGGCATCAAACATTGACACAAGCATATTGATACATAGTGACGAAATATGTAATGTGTAACGTGTAATTTTATAATTAACGTGTAATTTTAAAATTGTCATTGGTCTGTAGGTAGGTATCGCGTGTTGAAAAAGATGTATTCTAGACGCCAGGTGCGAATTTTCGGAACGTTTTAGTGACTATAATTAATAAATTAAGTTAAATAAACTTGTTTGCCGTCCTTTCTTAACCTATGTATTAAATGTATGTTTAGTTTTCCGCATTACTTAAAATTTCTAGAAGCTTATATTTGCTCATAGTTTTAAAAGGGTATTAAGTACTATGAACATTTAAAAATATCTCGGCATATCTAAGTATAGAATAAATCTCACTAAGTATATAAATCAACTATAAAAAAAAATAACCTTACGCATCCTATCCTACTAATATTATAAATGCGAAAGTTTGTAAGGATGTGTGTGTGTTTGTTGCTCTTTCACGCAAAAACTTCTAAACCGATTGCAATAAAATTTGGTACGTAGATAGCTGGATAACTGGAATAACATATAGACAACTTTTTATCCCGATATTCCTACGGGATACGGACTTAAGCGGGTGAAACCGCGGGTCGCAGCTAGTATCAAATAAGTAACCGACGTTCCCAAAACGAAGGTGGTTCTCAATTCCACTGTAGCTATTTTATATTGGGTTTGTTACTCGACACCAAATCACACGTGTTCCCTACGTAATTATGAATTATACAAAAAAATGGTCCCTGATGTGACAAAAATTTAAATTAAATTTTAACTCATCCAGGCTCTCACAAAGGCCGCATCTTAGTGGTATAATGAAAGTTATCCTCTCGAAATGAGGAGCTTTATCGTAAAAAGGTACAATGTAATGTATACTGCGCGGCAGCGTGAGAATGAAATTTTGATAGCACCCCTCTAACACAGTAAGTAGTAGGTAAAACGCGGTGTTACATGCCTTGTAAGGACTATGTAAAACATATTTTAGCGAACATATTGTTTAATAAAATTTCATATTATTAAATGTTGTATTCTTGTGTCCAAAAGCTACAGCTCTTTAAAATCAGCTTTAAAAGTTTTGGTTATTCCAGCTTATTAACATGTTATGCTTATTATCATTATAAGGCACCTACTTCTACTATTATTTAATTTATTTAGTTGTCATAATTGATTTATGTTCATAAAAGCTCACTTCTATGTCACAGGCGCGTCGAAATAAAAACAATTACCTACAATCTTGTTTAAATATTAATTGAACGACATTGACTACAACCAGATGCTATTGTTTAGACGTCATCATTAGTTCAGATGATAAATTTTGTCCTGTCAGTACAATAACGGCTGCGCGAATATTCAAATTGGTCGTTAACCTGCAACCGCCCATGTGTGGGTAATGGTTTACTAATAGGAAGAGGCCATTGTACTCAGAATTGAACGCGCATTGGTCATAAATATTCAAATGTCACTAACCTATGTTGATTGTTTTCCCGAATACGTACAGGATTGGAGTTAATATTTAAACCTGCGCTAAATCTCCTTTCAACCCTTACTAATAGATAGATAGTTTTCGCATGATTGAATGGCAAATTCTTGTGCTGGTATAATATGGAATCTCAAGAACTTTTGAATTTAATACTGCTGCTAAGAAATTTGATATCTCGTCGAACACAAGAATTGGTCCTGTCTTATTATTATTTCATTACTTAAGTTGGTATCACAAAATATTATAATATATATATATATATATATATATATATCCATATTTGTTATTTCTAAATCTAGGGGTAGGAAGGGGTAGGAATAATATTATATGAACCATAATGATATGATATAAAAAAGTTACTGCAAATTTTATACCTTTTTAATGATAAAAAGATCAGAGTAATTATTCAGTGACCAATAGCCGTGCAGCTGCTTTTGCCACAAACAAAATTTGGCGAAAGCTGAACAGTAATCTAATGATAAAATCCGTACAGCTGTATTTCATCAACGAAAAGCAGTACTTTACGATTTAAAGCGATTACTTATTCAGGAAGCAATCTAACGTCCCTGATCAATATTGAACCGGTCGCTTTATGTCGCCTTTTCTGTTTGATTGGAAGATTTCTTTCCCCTGACCTGAAAATAAAAACACTTTGAGTCTAATGGTAATTTACTTACGGAATTTGGGCGGGGTTTTGGACTTCTAATGCGCTATTTGAATTCTCATTGACAATATTTACACTTTAGTAGCAATCCAGTTTAGTATAAATAATATAAATCTTCATATTGTTGTACAGTTTATATAGAACTGTACTTTTCAATTATAATTAAATTAAAACTATGAAAACTTTCACCGATAATGATGAATCCTGCTCAATTCAGCAGCTTCACATACGTCTATTCTGCTGTTAAATATAATATATATTTAATTGACACTTTAGATACGTTTAGTTCAGACCACGTTTACTATCATAGAAAACAAAACTTAATAAGAACTTTTATTGACAAAAAGTCTTTACTTATTTTGCAAAGGAACTTCAAAGATTTATTCAATCCCGGGACAGAAACCAAATTGCATACTTACGAGTAGCGAAGAATCGTCAAACGTCTGATCCATATAAGAGACGAAGAAATATATCACGCTCAGTTGGAGATTGCATTTCACTTCAGCTATACATCTGCTAAGGGATATTACTTTTATAACGGATAAACGATATCAGTAAATTGATTTCCTCACAGTAAACTAAAGCCTGATAAAAATCGAGACAGAAATTGGCGCTTTCGATACCATTTCTATTCATCACGAACATTGAACACATATTGAGAAATGTATACCATTTTATTATAACGCCTGACGTCCTATTGTGATAGAAATTTCATCTGCTTCTTATTTTAGCTTTTCGATAATCGATTAAATATGTCGATCAGAAGTTTTGAAGCGATAATATCTAGTTGAACCCATTTTGGTCTATAAAAAGAAAATAAATAGGTACGTAAAGAGACAAAGAAACGACATTAATCTCATCTTAAACACTGTTAGCTGTAAAAGATCTATGCAAAATGAATTTCCAATAATGTCTATCAGTATTGAAAGGTCTGGAATTGAATTGCAATAAAATATCTTGTTACGTACTTTCAAACGGGCGTAATGGTTCTTATATGAATATTGGTTTGGTTATTTATAACGAGATTTTCAAATAATAAAAGTTTAAAGACGTGCGATGTTAGAATTTTCCCAGTGTACAAGTATTGCTATATTAGCATTAATTAATTTTTATTGTGGGAGTCGAGCACGCTTCGGCACGAATTGGGCCAGCTCGCACCGGGGAAGTACCACACCCCCACAGAAAACCGGCGTGAAATAGTGGCATGCCACTGTGTTTCGTACGGTGAGTGGGGGAGCCGGAGGCCTATTTCCTTTTCCTCACCCGTTCCAGTCCATTCCTTCTTTCCTGTCATGAATCCGTTCCTTTTCCCTTACCCACTAAAAGCGAGCAGCGCATTCGCAGAGGCACTACCTTTGCGAATGTTCATGGGCGGTGGTGATCGTTTACCATCAGGCGAACCACCAGCTCAGTTGCCCGCTATGACATAAAAAAAAAAAAAAAAAAAAAAAATAAGATATATTTGAGATATATGTATATTTTTGATTGCAAACCCTTTGATTTGCTCCAAAATTTTCTTTCGATTTTTAATTAGTATAAGATTTTGTAAGAAGTTAAAAGATTGCTGTTGGCTAATGTGAACAAAGCTATTATTTAACACTATTTATTGATACATGTATACCATATAACATATCGATTAATTTTTAACTGACAACGCCTAATACCGTTAACACAAATATATCGCATGCGGAATGAACTTCCTACAATAGATGGACTAGACAAGTCCAAAAACGAATTCAATTAAGTTACCGTTAAATATTAATCGCCGTGCAAATTGTATGTCTTTACAAGGTTGCACTCCACTTTTTGTACTAATTACATATTGTTATGCTTGTCACTAAGTAATAAAGACGACACAATGCATCGTGGGAAAACAATTTATCATCATTCGTATCACAGGTAATAACATCATGATTGTTACATCTACGTTAACTGTGTACGAGGAGGAAGTTCGGTGACTTACCGTCAACCGATTTAAATTGCTCAGTTACTAGCATTATCATGTACTAGCTGCGCCCCGCGGTTTCATCCGCGTAAGTCCTTATTCCGTAGGAATATCGGAATAAAAAGTTGCCTATATGTTATACCAGTTGTCCAGCTGTCTACGTACCAAATTTCATTGCAATCGATTCAATAGTTTAATTTTTAGCTTTATAGCATTGAAATGCTTTAAAAATGAGAAATTTTGAAAGAATAGAAAAAGTTCAGTTGTTTTTGCGTGAAAGAGCAACAAACACACACACACATCCTTACAAACTTTCGCATTTATAATTTTAGTAGGAAGTAGGATGTGAGCGAATGTAACCAGAATAATTCGTGGAAAACGAAGATATAAAGCTTATCGAAGTAACCATAGACGAACTTACTTGAATTTTATAAAGATTATAAACGCCTAAAACCTGATCACCTATTGATATCATTGGAATCAGCGCGCACAGGGTAAAAAGTGTTATAAGTTATAACTTAAGTCATGGTCCATTTGCAAAATACAAAATTTCCTTCAATTTAGTTCCGCCTTTAACAACGGTATTAATGTAAAATTTCGAATATAATAAACAATATACAAACTATCCAGTAATCATCAAATCTTTTTTGGTTACGGGTTTTACTATTCGCCAAATAAATATTGGGAATCTATATTTACTTAATGCGAGGTATTCTAACAAAGACCTTGTCAGAGGATAAGATCAGATGTAACCCTCTGTCTCACAAAATCAGACATATCATTCTAATTTATTTTTCGGCTCGAATCTTTAGTTTCTTATTGTGTTACTGGATTAACGAATTAGAAAGATAAGTCTACTTTCTCTTAAAATTAATATGTACTAATCAACAATAATTTTTACGAAACCAGCAAAAGCATTTATAATGTAAAAGAAAACAGTGGTAAGGCATATGAATGCAGGTCTTAATATAATTATTGAATTTCACCCGCGTAAGTCCGTATCCCGTAGGAATATTGGGATAAAAAATTGCCTATATTTTATTTCAGTTGTTCAGCTATGTACGTATTAAATTTCATTGCAAACGGTTCAGCAGTTTTTGCATGAAAGAGCAACAAACACAAACACACATCCTTACAAACTTTCGCATTTATAATATTAGTAGGAAATAGGATAGTAGGATTTAAAAACATTTCCGTAAAGCTTAACTCAGAACAATAAATACATATCCAAGTTTATAATAGATCAATACAGCTACTATAAAATGTACCTACTGCAGATGTATGCACAGACCCTGAGGTTTGCGCTCGTATATTGCAGTTTGTAGAGCGTGCGATACGGTTCAACGAGCCACTCATTGACGTAACGGGGTATCGGGTTACAAGAACCAACTGTTTTCAAAACTATACCTATTATTGTCGTTGGTAGACGTTTATTTAATCGCTTTGAAAATGCATTTTTTTCCATTAATCCTACGAGTCCTTGTTGTTTATAATTTTCCAAGGACTATTTGCATCACTTGCTGCTAAAGTCGCTGACAACATATGACACTTTACATAACGTATTGTTACATACATTATTTAACTTACAGATGCGGAGAGAGTATATCCAGAAGTTGTGAAACTGCTTATTATTTTTATTATCAGCTAAGCTTTTCCATTAGGATAATCAATCCCTTTAATTTTACGCTTATAGCAGAGATATATCTTAATATATACAAATCCAGTATTATGATGTATGTTCCCAATGAACTCTTCACCAACTCAACCGATTTTAATGAAATTTGGCATTTTGTGTGTAATTTGGTCCAACTTAAGTTATAGAATAGTTTTAATTTCGATTTATTATTCCAATAATTTTTAATCTTAATATTTTTAATTATTACTCAGCCACAGCAACGCGGGTATGCTAGTAGGTAATAAATAAGTAGATAGTATTATTGTTACCGCTAAAATGTATTAGACGATACCACACATAATCAAGAAATACTTTACGTCATTGCTTGCAAAGCATTGCACACGGATGCGATTCACTAGACACACAAGATTGGAGCTGATAATGTCAAGGCTACACGGCATTTAGCGAGATATGGGTGCTATCGTCGGCATTGAATATATATTTGGACACATTGCCTGAGCCTTGTCCTGCTTTCACTTATCACAACTGGCATTTCATAGTACAGAATACACAAAAAAACAACTATTTTACGATATAGGCGAGGGTATAGAAGCCTGCTGCGCAATTAACTTCACTTGGATGACGTCAACCGTCTCCAAAAATGTGTAGGCGTCGTCCCAGCTTATTCATGCAAAATTGTTACGAAGATAAGAATTCTTACAATTTTTTATTGAGTAATATTTTGAGTGATGATAAAATAAGTGTTGCAAAAGTTTTTGCATCAAACAAGATAAGATACTTAAAACTAAATTGAAAGTATAAAATATTCACTTGGTAATTTTAAATTGATAACTAGCCATACCTTCGGAACTTGACAGAATCTTAAAAGTTTTCTCCTGATCCCGCTGAAGGGCATAAAATATCCAAGCCGATATTGCTTGTAAAATCCCGTCCATAAATATTCAAACTGTTTACAGGAAGTTGGGTATGGAAGAGTAAATTGAGTGAAGGGGTAACATAAGATCTCTGGGAAACAATGAGGGCTCGTGAATTGTTGTGGCGTGTACGTGCGACTTTGGATGTCAAAAAATGTTCTGGATTTTTAGATTCATAGCTAGGTTTAACATAAATTAACAATTTTGTAAGACATTTTCTATTCCTATTCCTAATACACAGAGGGACATATTATTGTACTCGGACGTAAAAGTATGTTTTTCTATAGTAGATAGCTAATACATTTGATGCCTTGGTGATTAATGTAAACTTCAGTATGACAGCTAGGTTCATAAATTTGATATATAAATAAATACCGTTTTGACAAGAAAGAATTCAAGGACTAATAATTGATTGTGAAATTTTAAAAATAAGAGTTTAAAATATCTCCAAGTAGGAAACAGATGTGTATTTTATTTGATAAGTGTTTAAATTATAAATTCCATCAGGTCCCTTCCGTGGCCTGTATTTAAGAATGCGGCGTAAAGCTTTGCCGTATTTAAGTGAGCACTTAATGAAAGACTCGGCGCAAGCCGTTCCGAGTATTACTGGAAGCTTCGGATTTAGACGGATTTATCAGTCATTTGCGTACAGATTTAATTGTTGAATAGAATTTGCTTTTGGATTCAGATTTTAAGGTACTATTTTGAGCTATTTAAGAATTTATGAATGCCATTTTTGCTATTAAAGCTTTGTTAAGTAATAGTTTTATTATAACTCAGTGTAATCACTTAAGCGCATGAAGAAGCTCTACCGACTTTAATGTATTTGCACAGTTATGTGAAAATTAAATAATTTAAAAAGGGATATTAAACGCGATATTTTTTATTTCACTTGTTATTGGTCCCAACGATTGTAACTCGACGAAATTAATCATTAAAAACCCCCATTTCAAAAACAACAAGAAAATGTGAATTTGGAAGTAAGTATGACAGTGTAATATAAGCATATCGTTCAATTCCCCTTTCTCTGATCATCGGTAAAAGGTTTTTTTTTTTTTTTTTTTTTTTAATAAAAATCATCTTTATTTATTTAGCTTCAACTCTTATTCGATTCGTATGTCTAAAAACTAATAATGAAAATATGACGAATAAACATGTAATAAGATATTAATATAAATCCTTAGACTGTATCATAACTCATTAAAAAAATAACCTTTTTTCAAATCTCAGATATACCCTATACAATATACGTAGACATACCCTTGCGTAAGTATACGTTAAAAACAGAAGGGACTGTAAAATACTTACAATATTAATTAATTGTGCTTTAAACTTCAGTTATTCATTCAGCTAGGCAATGGAATCAATTAATGAGAAGTTATCTCATTAAGAATCAACAAAGTGCATCAGTATTCTATAGGAGATTCGTTTAAAATCCAATCCGAAGTCAATTTGCAATACCTTATAGGTCGTCGATAATTGTCAGCTCAAGCCGTAACTTTTAAATGATTTCATGAGGATTTCTAAGGAGCGAACGTTAAGGTTCATTGATTTGGTTATCTTAATTATTGGAAGGGTTTATTTTAGGTATTGCCAACTAATGGAGCGTGGATTTTTCCATTCTTTTGAACATGACGCTGCAGAATTTTCAAAAAAAAAATAACTGTATTGGTCCCATTTTAGAATTTATAGTGGTACGGAGGGGGGGTCCTCAGAGACGTCAGTGAACTTTTTTGGAGAAACGAATTATCTTCATTTATTTTAAATACATTTATTTTCTTTCATCTGATTTTCTGAGCTGTTATAGCTCAGAAAATCAGATGAAAGCCAAACGATTTTAAATAAATATTACGCATTATTATTTTGCTCAACAACGTAGGTATGTAATAAAGGTATAATTACATCATTATGAGAAGGAATAAGGTATTAATTATCCAAATAGAAACCTTACAAAGAAATTATGTTCCCTCTTATCTTCGGAATAGGATTGCCTGTTACACAACCTATTTAAGCCGAAAGCTATCGTTTAGGTAAATGAGTGGCTATTAACGTAGTGCTTTGGAATATTACTTCGTATTTATTGATATCTTTATTTAAATCTCTACTTTTAATGTATCGATGTTTTGGCTTAATGGATTTGTTCAAAGACAAGTTATGTGTATACTTAGGCGATTATTCTTGATAAATGTACGCTTTTTGTGATTGTATTTTAATCTTTTGGTAATTTTTGTTGTAGATATTATTTGTTAAGATACCCTGCCTAGTCTGTCAAACTGCAGTCAGTTAAAATACACACAGACAGTTGACATAAGAAGGACAATATAAAGAGTTTGAAAGCTAATTTTTCCTTCTTACATATATACCTTCTCATTTTGTTCGCTTTTTTAACATTTTTTCCGCCCTAACAACACAGATCGGTTTTGTGTGAAATTTTATACATCTATAGGTCTATATGAATACAAATTAAGCACTCAATTTTTTTTTTAATCGATGCAACCACCTAAAGGAGTTGAGTGATTGATTTATAGTTACATTTTCAATAAAATTTATGTTATTACTAATATTTGTTCATTTAAAATCGGTTTATGGCCATTAAAAAACGGTAAAAGTAAACTCGATTCAATGTAAACAAAACAAAAACTAACATACCTACTTCGTTATTCGTCATACTCGTGAAAAGAGAATGTTTTTATGAAACTGTATTTCTAGTTTTTGTTCACTTATTGGGAGTGCCGCCGTATTTTTATTATATAATAGTTAAGTACTTGCTTGTCCGTATTTTATCGATCTTTGCCCCGTGTTGCAATAATGTAAAATTAATTCAAAATGAATGGATACAAATATCTCTATAATCGTCGATTACCCTTGAACTTCTATCTAGTAGAATAATGTACCCAGTGCTATGTACCATGTACCGGTAATATGGATACAAAATACAAATATAATAAGACTTAAAATGAATCTATCAGATTACAGTACTACTAGAATTTAGAAAAATATTGCCTGCCATAGGCAATCACGGAAAATACGCACATCTCTGTAGCAAGCTAACCGATAGTAAGTATAATATAGTTATTATAAAGCTTGATAAATGATACATATAAATTATGTTAACAAAGTTTTAGACGTACTTAGAGAGGTATAAGGTACCCTAAACCCATATCAACTCAGAAAGAGGCGTTGAGTCAGCGGCCGAAGCGCCGGGGGTGGCCGGGTCAAAATACAAATGAATTATAATTGCAATTAAATTATGTACAAATAGTAATAGTTTATTTATGAAGATTTTATTTCTATTATCGCAACTCAGATTGCAAACTCACATCTCGAACTGAAGATAGTCAAGAATTGTGTTAAAGAACAGCGTTAGATACCGTATCTACCGTGTCAGTTACTTACACGAAATTTAAAAATTTATATACGTACTGTAGAAAATTTACTGTGACGTTACTGCTAGTGTTTGCTTAATAAACTGCCAGCGATCTGTCCCGGGCTTCGCCCGTGGTATGTATGTAGCCTATCTCACTCGGTAAAGATGCAGCTTAAATACGAGAATTTATATCACAAACATACCTACATAAAAATACAAACATTTCCTGCATATTAAATTAGTTTTCAGTTTAGGAATTAAATCCAATATACCAATTTATATATAAAAAACAGTGTCATGATGTATGTTCCCAATGAACTCTTCACCAACTCAACCGATTTTGATGAAATTTGGCATTTTATGTGTAATTTGGTCCAACTTAAGATATAGGATAATTTTTATTTCGATAAATTATACAAATAATTTATAATTAACAATAAATTTAGCCACACACACAGCAACGCGTGGCCGGATATACTAGTAACAATGTATAAACCCACCCACGTACATTTTTACAGATACTTAACAAACTAAAACTTAGTGTCAATGTGCTAAATTATTAAATCCTGCATATAGTGAAGGTATCTTCATTACACATTAACACAAATGACATCCAGCTGAGTACAGAGCAATGTCTTACAAACCCACAAGGCGCTTATGTCGCGTATTCTATGTAAAACCGTCGTTGGTACGAGATTAATTCCATCAATAGTAAAGCGTATCAAACTGTTCCTGCTTAGTTAATGATATAACTTTGCAAACTATCAAGAGATTAAATGTGTGACGCTTAGGAATAAATTTATAGATACTATTGCATAGCGCCTCCTATGTACAATAATTTATATACCGTTTTTTATATATATTATTTATATACAACATATTACCTTACCTTTAAATGTAATAGAAAGTTATCTCATTCTTCTAGAACATTTTCAATTATTCCCTTTTAATAATAATTCATTCCTTTCCGATTTAATAAAATATTATTTCCACGTTCAAATGATATAAACGAGTGAATAATAACACTATAATTTTCTGTATAAACGCTATATAAAGCTGAAACCAGTGAAATTAATTAAAAACATATCAACTGACAGTGCTAATTAATTAAACGCAGCTACAAAACTTCATTGAACAAACAGCGTATTTCATTTAGCATAATTGTAACAATCCCTCATAAAATCAGTTGGTGGGGACGGCAATTTATGACAGAGTTCCAGCAGTTATACTGAGGTGCTTATAATGGAAACAATATTGTAATCCTGCGTCAAGCCCGCCAGCTTGATTTATTAGCATTGTTCTACGTTCTCGTGTAGTCTGCAGACTGAATCTTCATGGTTCACTGAGTTCAAATAAACCCCGACTCGTGTTTGGACAAACTTGATGCAATAAAGTTAGATCGATAAAGGAATACTGGGCTTAAGCGGCGCATTAAGTGGCTTTCCGGTCTGGATAACAATATCTATATCTCCATCGTTTAGCGGGCACGCCGCGGTCCTCAAAGTAATTTAAAACGATTTAGTTAATAAATTATTTGTTATTTTGTGTTACTTGCAATCACTTTCCAAAGCGTGGAACATAAAAATACAATTTCATGCCTACAGAGCAATGTTCGTGCTAACACTGTAATGCAATAGCAGTCTTATAATTTCCAAAGAACGTTCAACTCCTGCATGATATTTTTAGGGCTGTTGAACTGTATAGCAAACATTGACGTGAGTGTGGTGAATCAGTGGCCAGTGGGAGGGATGTGTCTGCGGACGGAACTCCGGGTCACCGCCCCGCCCCATTAATAAGACGACGTTGCTCGGTAATCGAATATCCACACAACTATATTGTAAAACCAATTTCATGTGTATTCTCTTGACTAAATGTTGACTTTAATGCACATTGTGGTATTTTAATATGTGTTACTTTTTATTTATCATTTTTCTTGAGATTATCAGTTTCATGATCAAAGAAAATAGATAAATAAATGGAACACGAAATATGATACCTGAATAAAAGCTATGAGAAAACCGATGTCGACAAAACATAAAGCATTTTATTCTAAGATAAGCAAAACTATAAATAGTCATAACTCAAGATCATCATAAAAATAGAACAAAGGAGCAAAAATCGGACCCAGAAAAAACATAACACATTAGGTTCAAGTGTTACGATAATAGTTTATAAGCACACGTTATCGTCTAACTTAGTCTAGAGTGCTCTCGACGTAGTGTTGGGTACATCCTCGTTAGGTGATCTCACAATGGCTGCTCCTTGCCAACTCGTTACGGAGGCTTCCACTCCGATGCTTTCACTCGTGTTTACATCACTATTGTAATATAATTTTGCACCGAGCTTCGTGCTTTTCAGAGAACTGTAGTGTACTTGTTTCGCGCGTAAACGCTACGTTATACTGCCGAACTAGAAAATGCACTTCCCTGCTTTTGAAACTGTTTACCCAATTTTAATTTGAAGTGTCTTTATAGAAGTTGTTACATAAGAGCATATATGTAAATTGTAGATAGTAGTTATTATTTATTTATTTATCAATTGTTTATTGCTATGTTGATTTGTTTTAAAAGCTCTTTGATATTACAAGGTTGTTTGGTATGAACTATGAATATTAAAGATTAGAGAGTTAGACAGAAAATACGTTTATTATGGACACATATACATAAAAAAGAAAGAAAACAATCGAGGTCACATAGGTACCTACTCAAATATATATATATATATATATATATATATATATATATATATATATATATATATATATATATATGTTCGAGTATCTGATTTACAGTGTATTGACAGTGGAAGTTTTAATGTTCAAACTATCTATGAGTAACATACGTAATTCTATTTGTTTTTTTTTTTTTTTATGTCATAGCGGGCAACTGAGCTGGTGGTTCGCCTGATGGTAAGCGATCACCACCGCCCATGAACATTCGCAAAGGTTGGGCCTCTGCGAATGCGCTGCTCGCTTTTTTGGGATTAGGGAAAAGGAAAGGATTAAAGACTGGAAAGAAGGAATGGACTGGGGCGGGTGAGGAAAAGGAAACGGGCCACCGGCTCCCCCACTCACCGTACGAAACATAGTGGCATGCCACTATTTCACGCCGGTTTTCTGTGGGGGTGTGGTACTTCCCCGGTGCAAGCTGGCCCAATTCGTGCCGAAGCGTGTTCGACTCCCACAATAAAATCTAGAAAGCAAATTAGCATTTTTTTTATTTATTAACTCAAACTCGAACATTTGTTCATTCAACAAGACTTCCTTCAAAAGCGCTTTTTGTTGATTTGGTTCAAAATACATATTTTAATATTAACCACCGCTTCGGAAAGCAATTTCTGAGAGGTGCCGACAAGAAACTCTGTAAAATTATTATATCCTAACTTAATTATGAAACTGAATTTTATAATTGGTAACAATAACCACTGCATTTATGGATTCAATTAAGCAAAATATAAAGAATTTATTTTATTTTTCTTTAATTTCACATTCATTGATTCGAGATACGAAGAATAATAATTTAATCTTTAGGAGCGTATCAATTGGCTGTATTTAAAATAAATTAGTTATTACAGTAATAATAGTAAACTAAGAATACATTTATTTTTGTTTATTAATATTATTTTTACCTTTAAATTGCCGGCCAGTTGTCTATTGCATAATAAATTAATCTTTCGAATTTACCACAAATACAAATAAAATCTCATGCGATACAATCTACAACTAAAACTCGTTGTTGAAAACAATAAATAGTTTCTTTGTTACATGATAAGACGGAACAAACCCTGCGAATTTCATTCCTCGTGTAATGATGAAATGAATGAAAATAATTACTTGGCTAGCGTGTGTTGAAATAGAATGAATATGTAAGGGTATTGATAAAAGTGCGGTGAAATAATTGATGTTGGGAACATGTAATTATATTTATCGACGTATGAATGTACACAGAAAAATTGATAGTAAAATGGAATATGGAATAAGTATGGATGAAAATTGTGAGTAATTGACGCTTAAGTAATTAATTTCTACTATTTATTAATTACATTTACGATTTTTTTGAAGATAAATGGGCATGGGTGTAGCAAAGTTTATTTACTCAGATTAATATGATTTTCCACGATCCTCGTAATATCTAGATAGTATTTGAGCGTATTTGAAATCCGTAGTCAGTGTTTTTGTATTATTTTGAAGAATTTCGTTGTGATCATTATTTTCTACTAACGGTTCGCCCCTGCTTCACCCTTGGTACAAATATAGCCTATAGCCTTCCTCAATAAGTGGACTATCTAATACTGAAAGAATTTTTCAAATCGGACCAGTAGTTCCTGTGATTAGTGCGTTCAAACAAACAAACTCTTCAGCTTTATAATATTAGTATAGACAACATACCTATTTATATGAGCTTATTTTGCGTTCTGTCGCTATTTTATTACCTTTATGAAACTTTTAACACTACAAACAACATCCATATATCTACTTATAATATATACTTGATAAATGCAACGTAAATAATTAAACTGAAATGGTAATCTAAAGTAAATCATTAAGTATTGTGTTAAAATATAAGCGGCGGTGTTAAACTAAAAATCCATTGCATTTAGTCCCATTTTCTTAAAGTACAACACCCTAAAACAAACTTACTGAAATTATAAAAAAAAACCCTTTTTAAATCCGTTAAAATTTATTTTATTTCAAGATGCATAGATAAGCAAAGTGTTCTATATCTAGACCACAGATTTTTTTAATTTTTAAAACCTTTTCATTTGATCGTGAATCGAAATAGATGTTTTTAAAATGCTTTATAAGGACTGAAGGGAGATTATCCCTCCCCTGGTTCCTACTTAAATACTCATCGTTTGGATGGGATCGCCTCGTACAGATACTTAATACTTTAGTAATCCAGATAAAATTTGCCAATAAATAGAAAAACAAAATAGAAAAATATATCGTTTCCCAAAATCGATAATATTATTTTTTGTAATAATAATGCTGTATTTATATCTTATTTTGTATAATATTGTTCTAAAATCAATACATACATTTATTTCAATTCTGATAACGTAAAGTTCATTTTTACAGTTGTATTTTAAATTAATGTTTATTTTTGTTCCAGGTAATTACCTATCAATTACAATGGGACGTGATGTTTTTGACTACTGTAAGAGAGACTAGGTATTGTTAGGTCATAATCAGTTTACGAGGTACCTATATAATACATACTATAAAGCTAACGTTTATTGTACCATTTTCATGTTTTCTTTAAATAGTAGATAAATAAATGTGTGTAAAAGTATGTATTATACTCTATTTCGCACACATTTATTTGTTTATTAAACCTTCATTGCTGATACAAACAGATACAGGTATAATCTATTTTAATGAATGTTTAAATTCATTAAATGTCACGGTTTAATGATCAGCGTGTCTTGTGACATACAGGCCTCTTTCACCCGCTTCCATTCTGTCCCATACTTGAGTCTTGGCGTTATTCCACCAATGTTTTTAATCATCCCTCCATCTTTTCAGTTGTCTGCCTTTCTTTTTTTTCATCACGTGGTTGACATTCTATTAATATATGCGTCAATTTTGTTTTACTGTATTTGTTCATCACCCTCGTAGTTGCCTCACTTTCTTTATTATACTTTCCCCCTTGGTTATGGAACTAATTCTTCAGCTGATTTACGTGCTTAGTGTTACGCCTTAGTTTCACTACTTACACATAGTTATTACAAATAATACTAATAGTATGTTCACTTACCATTTAGCTTGAACCAAAAAGGGAAATCCTTCAATAATATTGTTCAATATACGAATATTTTTACTATGGGAATATGTATTATTATAACGAAACAATGTCGTATTCGTGCCAACAATTAGTCTGATTGTTTTTCTTCAAACCATAACGGTTAGTGTAATTATAGTCAGTTATTCAAGTCGAACTCAGCGCACAATGAGAAAGTTTGAACAATGCCTGTTATCATTACTAATGATAAACAATTATAACCCGAACGATTTGTCCATACTAATCATAAACGCGTAAGTAACTCTGAATGTCTGTTTGTCTCTCCTTCACGCCTTTACCACTGAAACGAGTTGTATGGATTTGGTACAAAGATAGTGTGAGACCTGAGATGGGACATAGGATTGATTCCCGTAGTGGCCATAGGTTTCTTCTTCTTCTTTAGTTCTTTATAATTGTTAGGTAACATAAATTATATGTTTATTTACAAGTAACGAATAATGTATTCAAGCATTATACATGCACGGTTTGAAGGATGTGTTGAGACGAGCGGGGAAAATGGAAGTGAAAGAAATATGTATTGTATATCAAAGAACAAAGAAAAGAGCAAACGACCCGTTAACCGGGTGAACAGGTTTTTATCAAACATTTTCCTATAGCTTTGAGCGATACCTTCTAAAGCATGTTTAAGATACAACCCATATTGTATTAAAAAAAAATTATTGAATAATAATAATTATAAGCACATGATAAGCACATACAGCGACAATTGAAACCGTTCTATATTTATGTGAAACTTATTTAAGCGAATCACAACGCAACACAATTGACACAATTTATTTAAATACTTAATCATCACTGCCATCCATTGTTGCTGTCACAATTGAGAAGTGTATAGAAAACGAAATCTATTATATTTTAATGTTGTTACGATTGCTTTAACTTTCTCCGTTCACGGTATACTGGTTATGTCCTCGTGTCTATGACTAAGATGAGTTATAATTAATTTTCTCTAGAGGAATATGCAATGTTGTACACGCGTATCGCGCGTTCTAAATTATTTTAGACTTATGTCATAATGGGCATGCGAAACCATATTGCAATTTGGAGACTCTAGTCGTAAGATAAACACAGGATGTGCGTAACTATTTTCCAAATTCATGAATAGTTATTTGGTTAGTACTAATCAAATATTTATTTATAGAATGGAACAAGTTTAAATCCTCACAACGAACATTCAAATTTGGCTTTTATGATCCAATAAGAAGTATTAATTGCAGAGTTATTACTCCGACATTTTATTTTATAACACTGAATTAATGAATAATTAAATCTGAATTTAATCTCAGTCCCATTATTTGATCCCCAGATATATGGAGGTACGTTAACCTTTAACCTAAATTGTTAAATCTGGATGACCTACGTGTCCGGTATAATTTAAACTAAGAACGTAGTTGAGGGTCAAAGTACGGGCAAATTGACCATAAACCCTGAGGTTGTCTTCTGAGGTCAGCGAACATTTTTGCGAAGGGACAAGGGCTAAGACAAGGTGAGCGTGATTTATTCAATCACCCTGGACAGATGGGCTTGTTCCCTTTAGTAATTGACGTGTAAAGCTTGCCTGGCTTTGCCAAAGGCGTTAGGTTCGAATTAAATGTCACAATCACATTTGGGCTGCCAGTGGCTTTGTAGATTTGCATTGTACACAACATGAAAACGGAAAAGTATTTTTTTCATATGAGAGACGAAATGAAATGTGTTTTTTGAAATAGATGTTGTCAATATATAAAAAAATCGAGAAAAGTCTTTAAACCATTAAACTATTGTCTATTATCTCGCCGTTTGAATTGAAATAATAGCATTATATCAACAACAATATATATCAGATATTAGGTTATATACCTAATACAGAATAACAGATACAACTGCTATTTGTGTAATAATAGTTCTATTTAAGATCTATCTTAATGAAGAACCGTTGTTACGAGCACGGCAATAAACCACATACTACTAAGTGCTCGAAACTTTATAATGTGTAAAATCTATGTTGCGTATTTCTACGCCTGTTTTGATGATCGATACTTCTTCGAAAGTAGGTCGTTGGATGACATAATTCAATCATGTCTTTTCTGAAAGTTCGGAGCTTTATACAATTTGGTCGATAGAATATAAATTTTTACAATAAAAGCATCATTTAGTAGGTGAAATATTTGTTGTGGTAACGAATAAATCGGTTATAAAGGTATTGTTTTCGAAAAATGCTTGACGATATGTATCGATAATAGGGTACGGCTATTTCATTGGCAACATAAAAAACAGTCTACAAAGACGAACTGATGTTATAAATTTGGTTAATTGACGGCGTTTGAATCACCCTGAGATTCTCCAATATTGTCATAACTTTATGCCGGAGATGTCTAAGTTTTGATAAGTTTCTGAACTCGTCAATACCTGCGCTAATGCAATTGATAAAGTTTGGTCGCGATGCAGACAGATACGAGATGCCTGTTATGAAAATAAAATGCGTTCTAAATTTAAAGATATGTTCCAAAATTCAAATTGTAGTCCCGACACGATCATGCTGTATTACATGCATTTTTAAATGGGATTTAGATAATCGAGTATTAACGCGAAAGATATATAATTTTCCATAGCCTTTTCGTTTTAAAACACAGTATCTGCATAACATGTATACAATATTTCCCATGTTAAATTTTACGCCTTAAAAGAGGCCTTGTTCCGTATATAGGTTTATTCAGGAATAAAAAGGTATGTTCTATTTGATGGCTCTGACACAAAACTTGGTGAATATTATAGCAAGCTTTCACACGTTGTAGGGATAGTAAAGAGGCATTATGGCGCTCAAGTCACTTTTATGGCGTGCATTTTAAGATATAAGTCGGTTTGACATATATCGCTGCGAGGCTTTAAATTTCTTTTTCTTTATTTAGAAATAACCTGGATATAGGTGGTTAGTTAAATTTATTGAAACATTTATAAACATATATTTATTTTGATTGGTCAAAAAGTTGTAATTGTTTAATATTGCAGAAGATATAGAAAAATGTACATACAATAATCTAATGTTTATAATTCATGAGATGTGGTTGGTAAACTAGGTCTAGCTACAAGTTAAAACTCAAACAGTACGTCAATTTTACGTGAAACGTTTTAAACTTTTTTCAAATATAAAATGGTCAATTGAGATTCTTAAAATTATGCAAAAGAATACCTCAGAGTACATTTCATATAAAAATATTTTAAATTAAACTCTACTACAAAGACGTCTGCAACTTCTCAGTAAATTCAATAATTTGCGAATCCTTCAACATAGTTGTAAAATATTTCCTTCGCAGTGGTAGAAATCTTTTTTATAACTTTCTTAGAACGCTGAGAATTTGAAAGTAAAACAATAAAATATTTTAAAGTACCAACTGTTCTTCATATATTAACAATCCTATTAGATAATATTTTAAGGACTTTGTAATAAAAATAAATTCGCAAGAATTAAAAACTTCTAGATGTGGATAGCTGTGTGTTCGATGCCCGTGTAAGAATAGTAAAGATATAATAACTCGGAATGTATAAGGCCAATAATACTCCTCCGAAACGGCTGAAACGATTTTCATGAAATTTTGTGTCCATGTGCAGGTAGGTCTGAGAATCGGCATACATCTATTTGCGTATATATACTGCGTTTGCCGGGTCGGCTAGTGAAAATATAAAATCTACTCGATATATGCTCGAGACCATTTGGCTTTTCTGAAAATGAACCTAAATATATAATTATATCTAGGTCTGATAAGTGTTCGCGTATAAAAACCCCATATAAAATAAGGAAGATTAAAAGCTTTAACACTAAACAACTTTATAGTTTCTTTACCGTGCAACTAAATATGTTTCTTCTCCAACTTAGTTAGCTGGCGTGCTGTTTAAAGCGAGTACACCTATTTTAATCCTCTTTGTTGTTCGCATAACCCTTTATGAATTACAATATTCCTTGGTATTATATATTGCAGCATACCGTCTGCAATTATTATTAAAGCTTTAGTTAAATTTGGTGAACGTCAATATTACGATTTAACTTACCAACTAGCATTCCGCCAGCGGCTTTGCCCGCATAGTTGCAGGAAAGATAGACCTGGTGTGTACCGGCAAAGTTCCAGTTCCCATTCGATTTCCGGGATAAAAACTATCCTATGTGCTTTGTAGGATCTCAAACTATTTCTGTAGCAAATTTCAACATGATCGGTTTAGCCGTTATTGAGTTATAAATAGTTATAATACTAACACGACTTTCTTTTATATATATAGAAGATTTCATGTGAGTACATATACATTGAATGGTTACACAGTCCTATTCTTCTTTATTGTGATTTTCTTATTTTTTATTATTTTAGTTATAACTTAATAC
>NC_052107.1:2711337-2731139 GCF_012273895.1 Zerene cesonia
CATTGAATGGTTACACAGTCCTATTCTTCTTTATTGTGATTTTCTTATTTTTTATTATTTTAGTTATAACTTAATACATATATAATATATGTCTTGAGCTATCTTTCAGCATTCTTTTATTATATACTAGACGCTCATCCCGGTTCCGCCCGGATATCAAGAATCCTGTTTTATCCCAAGCATTTAATCGAGGTAAAAACGTATCCTATCACCTAAGTCGGCTCACGCCCTCTCTGTATATCAAATTTTATCAAAATCCGTTTAGTATTTTCAGCGTGATTGACGGACAAACATCCAAACAAACAAACTTTTACATTCATAATATTAGATTAATTCTATTCAAGAGATGTAATTTAAATGTTTATTTTGTATATGGAATGCATACAAGGATTTTTGTCTCATGTTAAGTACTTCACGCTGTATTTTTAGAACACATACACAATTTCTCTACATTTCCCCTTTTATCTATAAAGATAGATAGATTTATTGTTATGCCACTTTATCGTACTATTCACTTATCCGACGGAACGCAGTTCACCCATATAATACCATCAATTGATAAGAAACGAGCTCTCCCGATAAGTGGAATAATTCTGTTAGGAAAGCCACTTCTACAGATTTTATTGTCTCTCACAACTACTCGATTCTTGTCCGCCCTCGTAAAAGTCTAGACAAAACTCTGTCATAAGAAATAACGTTTCTAAGTGAAGTAAATTTTGTAGTAGAAAATTGCGGCTTGAAGTTAAAAGGCCATCGTATATATTGATAGATTTTATCCATCACCTTAAAGTAGCAATAGTGTGAACAATTTATTATTAGTTCAGCACGCTTACTTCCCAGTTTAGTGACAAGAGTGTTAAAGATACGAGAATATCCTGCACATTCCCCTTAGCTGGTGGTTCGCCTGATGGTAAACGATCACCACCGCCCATGAACATTTGCAGAGGCTCAGACCTCTGAGAATGCGTTGCCCACTTTTAAGGGATAAGGGATAAGGAAATGATGGATGACTGGAAAGAAGGAACGGACTGGGAAGGGCTAGGAGAAGGAAATAGGCCTCCGGCTGCCCCACTCACCGTACGAAACACAATAGCAAGCTATTATTTCACGCCGGTTTTCTGTGTGTGTGGGGTGGGGGGATGGGGGGGAGGGCGGTATTTATGTAAAAAAAATAGAAAATCTGACTCCTTTTTCGCCTGATCAGGAAAGCGCAATATGTGAATGAGGTGAAGCGTACATCTGCCTAATACTATGTGAAATTGTACTGATCAGTAAAAAAATAACATTACACGGTATTTATTAGATCTAAATTAATATCTGATAATACAATGCCTATCTATTATTGCGGTATATTAACAGAGGTCTCGGAATGTTTAACTGCGTGATTAATTGTCGACGGCCCTTAATTACAGCTGCCGCAATCCACATAGGGGGCGGGTTTCTGATTAGTTAAACTACCCTCAGTCTAATCGATAATGATAAGTAATGTACAATACTGATGTATTTGATAGGTATCTGATTATCTGAACATGGATGATGTATAATATTTTATATTATTTTCGTACAAAAGAAATACCTTTGGACAAATAAAAATGATCTGATATGTTTGGTATTAAGAATAAACTCAATTTATAGCAAATACAGGTTTAGAAGATACGTTTTTTCTTTGCGCTATTGTTCGATGTGTATACACAGATTTTGTATAAAATATTCATTATATTTGGTTTACTTTTTCAATGCGATTAAAAATAGACGTAGATTTTCATATATGTATTATAATAAATATTCATTTGTCATTATAATATATAGAATACAGAATTTAAGTAAATACAAGTAAGTATCTGAAAATAAATATGATATTAAGATGCGACATTAACATGGCTTTACTCTATGGAACTGAGCTATTAGATGCAGTTTCAAACATAAAAAAACATTCGATAAAGTATCGGAACTACTTAATAATTAAACTAATATTTTCCATTAGCGCGGTCGAGGTCATACAATATCGTCAATTGGTTTCCTTGTGAATCTCATGAATTATTTATAACTCTGCGCTTCTTTTGACTCATAGATTATGTGGAACTTGATGAAGAATATATCTACCCTATAATGACGAGATAACTTTTGGATAGGATTTATTTTCCAAGCTTATATTTATGAGTATTATGATTTCAAAAGTCCGCCGTCCATTAAAATGAATAAAATATTAAAAATCCGTAGTTATTTCTGTATAGAACACGTAATATTTTTAAACAAAAATATTGAAACAAGACCAAACACAAAGTTATATTAAAATGTACCCTTTTCGTCTGAAAGCAAGTAAACTTTGAGCTTTCGAAACAGTGTTTTGAGCGCGTTAATCTCCCTGACCAGTGAGCATGCTAAATTCACGCTATGGAGGTCACATCAAGAGGCACCTTATTGTCTAGCACATAATGAGATCTCGCCCTCACACCTGGAGGGCCCTGTGACATTTCATCCCTTTTGTGATGCGAAGCGAAAATCCGATGCTCATTCCACAGCCCTCGGCGTCTCGTTGAATGCCATGCGATTCATTTTACATTTCTATTGGATTTCATGTTTTAGATTAAATGAAAAATGGGATCAGTACAATTTGGAAAATAGGGCGAAAAAAATATCCCGTTACGATAAATGGCTTAAGAAATGTATTATGTGTAATTGAAATTTATAGAAAATAAATTTAATGTTTTTGTTTAGCCGACGTGGCGAAGTTATAGGTTGGAAGTAATCCAAAATTTGAAAGTTTGTGTACCCGCGTACACGCTAGATTTTATATACTGATATCATATTATCCTGCTGAATTTATAATATCATCTTTTATATGCATTATGCTTTGCAATTTATATGTAAGCATTCCTATTAAATCAATTTTACACCACATATTATATATAAGTTGCGTGTATATATATATTACTTAATTACAAATGCCATGGAAATAGTTTCACTCGGAGTGACGTTAAGCCCCCAAATGGCGCGCTTCTGACGTCTAGCCGCGAGCGGTAAGAGGTGCAAATTATGTGGCCGGAGGTGTTATAAACACGCCCTTATAATATACGGTTTGGGACGCAGAGGATATAGGAACTCAGTTCTACGACCGCTGTTATCATTAACTATGTGTATTTTAATGGGAAATGTCCTTACGTGCTTTTACTTTAACTATATCATTAGGATCCGGGAAGGGTATAAAGCCTAAAGCCGTAAGGTTTAATATTTACCTACTTTGTATGTTTGGTTTGACATTTCTTTATTGTTATGCGTTGCGTTTTAAGCGTTAGACTTTTTACAAATTTAAAAAGAGCATTATCATTTATCATCATATAAACTAATTTATTTTCCGCAGAAATGTAGACCTCTTATAAGGGATTACGCCGAAACCTACAACGCTGGTCGCTGGCCAAGTGCGGCTTGTCGGTGTCACATGTCGACAAACTTTCGGTTCTAATACTTGTTACCTACATTATAACAATTGTCTTCTATCGAAGTAATGTTTACACAACATACTCTATATTCGTAAAAAGACATATTTTTATATGTGGAAATCGAACACGCTTCGATACGAATTGAACACGGCCAGCTAGCACCGGGGAAGGTACCACACACGGCGATGACCGGCGTGAATTAGTAGCATGTGCATACTGTGTTTCGTTCGGTGAGTGTGGGAGCCGGAGGCTCGTATCCATTTCTTCGCCTTTCCAAAGGAATAAACAGGGAATAAAAGAATGGATCTTTTTTGAGCCTGGGTAAATCTTTTCATATCTATTACCCCTTAACAGTGGACGATGCAATTGACTTTAAAAAGACTTTAAAAGTTCATTGGTGGTTATATCCGACTATCATGAGGCAAACTAACAGCACGGTTTCCAGATCAGTCGGTAATATAACATAAAAATGTAAAATTTCCTTCCTTTCTCTCGTTAAAAAAATGTGTTGAAAATAAATCATACTTCGCAAGTAAAGTAAGCAATTGTCATAACAGCAAAATTTAGTTCAGTGAATAAGTATCTAAACAGTAAACAAACACAGTTACGGGGAAGTTATCGTATCACTTCATGTCGCTTATTTGTGTTATAGATTCTGCTTGCTTTAGAAATTAATAACTTTTGCACTTTAAAAAGTTTTAATTGCACGAAGTGAGAATCAAACTTCGACTATACATTTTCAACTTCTTGTACGAATAAGAAATTTCTTTGGATGCGGTTATTAAAAGAAATTCGAATTATATGTTATTGTAAAATAATGATAGATTTTCTGTGAAATACAGCGACTGAAAGGGAAATTGTGCGATACGACATGACAAAATAAAATAAGCAAATTGATATATGCGGTCGCGACAATCGCGAGGCGACTTACAACACGTAGGCGGGCTTTATTTGATTTACTAGCGATCAAATAAAATACTCACTATAATTTCGCAGATGAGATAAGAATTTGGTAAAATAGATTCGCCAAAATTCGCAATAGTAGTAAGTAATGAGTTTAACGATCGGTAGCTATATCAATAAGCAAAAGGTATATTTGTTTGTAATTTTCGGAGATCGTAAATATAAGGACTGTTATATTTTTAATCACCCGCCACTAAGTTTGTATATTTCATAAGATATCGAATTAAAACCTCTTTAAAGTATAGTAATACTTATATGTTACATTTTTTATAAAAAAAAAATGTGAAGGTAGTATAAAAAGCTCGGTAAATAAAGATATTGAACGTAACACGTTTACCTCTGCGGTCTAGACATTTCAGTGCTTCAAGTTATTTCCTTTGCCGTGTTTGACTTGCTATGGTTTGTGCAAACAATGGACCCTCGCCAATGTTTCTCTGCTTTTCCTTTACCATTTTATTCTTGTATTTACCATGCAGAGGTTTGATTCAATGTAGCATTAATTTGAAATATATATGACTCTCCTAAGAACCTCCTTAGAACTACCGCTTAGAAATTACTACATATGCGTTGATTATTAAAGATTATTGACAAAATACTTTTTCACGCCGATTTACTATCGGGGTGTGTGTTACCTTCCCCGGAGCGAGTTGTCTTAATTCCTGCCAAAGCGTGCTCGACTCATACACCCAATATCATCATTTATCTATATCCACACTAACTCCATACAAAAAAACAAACTATATAATCGCTCAGCTGTAACGTGAAAGAAAGATAAAACAAATAAACAAAACACTTAGGCAATAATTTTTATAGTAGATTATAACAATTTGAAAGCTGTGATAAATTCATTAATAGCAAAATATATTCTTTACAGCGCTATGACTAATAATATAAGTTACAATCTTAAACAGTGGAATCTACAAAGTTAATATTTAGTTAAAAGTGACTCGACTAAAACACCTCCCTGGTCCCAGGTGTCATCCGGCATGGTGTCGCGACGTGGGAATATTGCAGTCTTACGCCATTTATTACGGACGTTTCTGTTTTGAATATTACGTAAAATGTTTTTGAATTTGTGCTGTGGATATATAAATTTTGACATTTCATATCCTTAAGTGAGAGAAGTAAAGACAATTTTATTCTATCGTATTTTAAACGAAAGAATACATCGTGCGCCGATTTTAGAAACGGTATTATATAGGTGTATAATTGTACTTATATTGTGCTAATTAATTATGAAGTCTGATTTCGTGCTGTTACCCTTTATGCGTAAAAAGTAACGGTCGACAAAATTATACGAATCGGATTTCTAAAAAGCATATTTAGTTAAGGCTTGTTAAAATAAACATAGTTTTCAAAAACTAAAATGCATGCTTCTGATTTTTGCGATAGAATCAACTACATTGTCGCAAGTTAATTTGCAGAATATAGTTAAGAAACATACAGTTAGCATACAAATATACCGCCGAAGATAATAAAAGCGTGTTAAAAATAATCATATAGGCTAATCAGCTCTGACATGAAATTATATTGAACGTGTTTTCAAAGAGTTTTTAAAAACAATTTACAATAATTTGGTTAATACCTGTTACCGAACAGTTATTCTGTACAAAACAATCTTCACATTTCCACAGACGACTTCCTACTTTCTTAAAATATAGAAATTGTTTTTGTTAGTACTTTCCTTGTAACTTTTAAAAGAAAGACGAGCGGTAAACGCGCCTGGAGGTTGTAATTCTCAGATGGGGCGTGAGATTGTTAGAGAGCACTTTAAGCATTCCCCAAAATCTTGGAAGCTGCTAAAACTTGAGCGCTAAAAAATAAAAGAAAATAACAGACAGGAATAAAGTTGACAATGTCAGATTAATGTTAACAAAGTTAATTTATATAATGATTTGACGAGTACTTGAAGTGATTTCTTTTTGAAGGAATAAAGGAACGGACGGGGTTGAAATGTATTGTTGTGTTTACAATACTTTTAGGGACGTTTATTTTTATCCTGCCTTTTATATAATGCGTTCTCCTTATAGCCCCTGTAGCTTATGTATCTTTAAATGGTTTTGAATTTTATACAACTCTAGAATACAACAAAATGAAGTAAATTCAATGTGTTACAAGTTCTAAATTCTCTAGAATATGATAACTATTTACATTTTAATCATTCCTTGTCCATGAATCATGCATAATATTTTATTTAGTAGGAATGATAAATTGTTTGCAAATCCGCCGGGACTGCATCCAGAACATTTGTGTGGATATAGTTTGTTTTACATTTGAACATGGACATTTGTTTTAATATGAATGCCCAATTTGCTATATGCTGTATGTATGATTTATAAACATTGCCATAGATAAATAATATATCTAAAACAGCATTGTACAAACATTTGATAGTTGCGTTAATCGTTATATATCAGTATACAAAATTTGATACATATAAAATTGTTCAGGTTTTAGTATTTTCTTATAATTCTTTCAAACTAGTTTTCCACCCGTGGCTTCGCTCGCATAGTCAAAGCCAAAGCATGCAGGAATTAGATGTTTACTCGCCAAAAATTATATCACCACTTAAATAAAATCACTAAGTTACGGCGTAATTAAAGACAAATATATACAAAGACACTTTGGCATTATAATATTAATAAAGGCAAGTACTAGTAGTAGTATTCAGGATTCAGAATTCAATCGTAAATACACGTTTATATTATTGATACCAACAAAAATGAAAGAAAAATCAAATTTCTGATATAGATATACGAATATATACATTAACTAGAAGTTATGAGATCAGCGTCCATGATAAGTGCCGGTAAAAATGCTATAAAATGAAATGTTGTGGCAAATTGAAAATATCGTTCAATGACGGTATTTTCTAATAAATACGATCCTGATCATTTTAAACCGTTTGATTGGATAAAGATTGGATTTTTACATGAGATATGGACAGATGGTTGGTCCGTGGTACGTGCTGTACCATATACGAAAGTTCGGATATGTTATAAAAAAGAGGATTTTAGATACAGGGCGAGATACACTTTTCGTCTAGTAAATTCACCATAGACGTAGTCACCGTTTAGTTTTTATAAACGTGGGCTTATGTCGATTACACAGAAGAGAATTGTTAACAATTAACTGTTACAAGATATATTTATATTATGTATATCATTTTATATTTATAGTAAATACAATTAATTATTAAACACACTTTACCATTAGAGAGTAACCGTTAGCGGCTAACTTTAAAAAAATATTTCAAACCGGGAAACAAATTAAAAATACGTTGGCCTATCCACATTTATTTTATTAAAAGCAATCTTTCTAAATGGGTACACTTAAAAAGATTAAGAAGAAAGCTGTTGACTCCTAACAGCACTACCTACGTCATACTCAGAATATTATATTAGGAAAATATATCAGCATCCGTGGTACACACGAGGCAGGATCCAATATTGCTCGGTAATATGCATGTTGAGTTTATTTGCTTTAGTTTAGACGGAAATCCTTTGAACACAGATTTCATCCAGTATATTATCCCTTCGTAGTTTGCTGAAGTTTTCTTGTAGCAATTTCGAAAGTTCTCTTATTTATTTATGTCTAAATGAAAGTTGTCCGTATCACCTGCCTTGTTTATATTTGAGTCATTAAGCGAAATATGAAAGAATGCGGGTTTAATTTAATATGTACTTATCAAATTCATGATAAATAAATAACAAAATAATTATAGTATTTTCTTGTTTGATTTTTGCGAGTGTTCGAAACGTCGGGTTAATAATATAATGAATAAATCGAGTTTCAAATCCGTTAAAAAGTCTTTAATTTCTAAAAAAAAATTATATCTACACCTGTATTTGCCTGTATTATATATCTACACCAAAATGTGCATCTACAAGTCAATGGGGTTTTAAAGTAAATTTGCTTAAAATGCAAATGAAAATATGAAAATGTAGCTGTAATTAAATTTTTCCGACCTGCTGTTAAAAATATTAAGGAAGCGTTGCTGAAGGTGTTTTAAAAAGGTCCCCTAATGATATTACATCTTGAAACTACATATTTTCGTTCACAAATTTAACAATTGAACTAAATTAACTTCTGACTTGTCGTATGTTTCGTTCAAAAATACGAATTCTTTTACATATTTTATGCAAATGCAGTTTAGTTTTAGAGACATCTTTGACATTTGTGATTCCGCGAAATACTTTATACATGTCATTGTTGATTCCATTTATAAATTTATTTTAATAGACAATTAATTTGTAAGAATAATTTAAGATTCCAATCAAATGAAACTGCTTTGGTTTTGTGAAAATAATTAATTTTCAAACTAGCCTAAAGCATAAATGTTAAAGTAAATAATAGTAGATGTTTTGGCCTCAGCCCCACGCGCCACAAAGTCGAATGCATTGTCAGCAGACCACGCAAACAACACCGCGGACAATATGGCGCCGGCAATGTTTTGGCGCCAACGTAGAGGAGACCGTAAATTTCTCCTATTGAAATTTATTTTTACGATTATAAGAGAAGGGGATATATATATTAAACTTTTAAAACTGTATGAAATTATACATTTATAAAAATTTAATAGTAACATCTTGAACTCTTCTGAATTGCCTTTCTAAGTAAATTAGTTACAAAACAACACAAAAATAAATAGATGAATTTCTACAAAGCGGATCTTTCTCGAAACTATTCGAAAATTTCCACCCGAAGGTAAACATTTAAACATAAATTCCTCATTCTTGATTAACAGAGGCACGGTTGTCCTTCGAGATTTGCATTCCTAAAGCTGTAGAGTAGACACACATTTTTAATTTATGTTTGCTCGGGGAGGCTAAGTACAATAAATGTAGGACAGTAGCGCGAACGTTAGTTAATTAGAAAGTTCTATGCAGGCGGACATAGTTTCCACGACGCAGCTGTTAATGGCCTTATCGTACTCGCTTTGAGAATTGTATTCTGTATTAAATAAAACGCGTAATACTGTCAACATTGCATTAAAATGTAAATTGCGTTTGAAAAACCACTGTAACGTTTTTTGTCATTTGTTTTTTAATTACTTTTTTCTCTCAATCGTATTGCAAGATTCATAAGGACAGGCATAGATTCATAATATTTTTCGTATGTATAGATACTAAAATAAGAGTTTCCTTTAAAAACTATTTCATTATTCCTGAAAGTATAGTCTAGACAAGTACAAGTAGCTATGAAAGGATATGGCTATGCAATTCAACGGTAAAATCGATAAAATGTTTTATAAATTCATTATCCGACGGAATATGATTGTAATCATTCCTTAGTTGCTAAATAATTATAATAGGATAGAAGAGTATATATATATATACCTACATATTGTTTAGGTACGTACAATAATGACGTAAACACTAAAGTGCCAGCTTTCCATAAAGAACGCATAAAACTTTCTTGAAATTTGTTCAGCCCCAACCACAAAAGCTATTACAGTCACAATAAATAAGTTTCACATTACAAACTGTGCCGGGCAAAAAAGGTAGATACAAAATGTCATATTGCGTGAACATTGCGACACAGACCGCAATATATTGACTCGAATTATCGGAGCGAACAAGAAGTAGTGAGATGAAGCATGCTGCATGTTGGCTTTCTGACCGCATGTTACTGTAGGGCTGTCAAACGCTACAATATTCCAGTTAAAAGTGAACATGTTTCAGACAACAAATGAGAGTTATCTATCAATTAATGTTTGAGTTTGGCGATTGAATTCAAACGAAAATCAAATAATAAATATTCCTTGACACCTCTGAGTACTCGAAATCTGCCGCAGTAGGTAGAATTCGATTTGAACGATATTAAGAAAGTTGGGTGGTTTTGGGAAACCCTGTCGCTGACAACCCTGTATATTTGGTCCGGACAGATCCAATCAGGCGCTAACCACGAACACGAACAAACTCGTTACACTTCGCCTCACTCTTCTTGATATTTTTCTTGTAAGACCTTGAATGATCTTGTAACATTGGTAAGAACAAGACAAAGGTTCAGTGACACTTAATGCATTTTATAATATATTTCTTATCTGTGGTGAGGTAATGGTTGTAATGAAAATTGTATGACGGTTTACAGTTACATAATTTTTGAAGAAACATAAAACGAAATTGTCGCGGTAATTTGAAATTGAATTTGGAACAGAGGTACTTTTTTTGTACCAATAAATGTCATAGATTATATAAATCTTTAAACCGTAAAATAATCACCACAGGTCAACGCTGATACTACGTTATTTTCCCTAAAGAAATAAAAATGTTCTATCAACATTGTACCACGGAGTCGGTTGGTCACGATTTAAAGAATAAAATAAGCTGACAAAGTAATCACTTTAACATGCAGCCGATGGTTCGAGATCGGACAACGAACCTCACGACCTCTCCTGCATTAAATCACCGAACGTGATAATGTATTTCTATTATTTATAACCATTTTACATGTTTGTGCCCACGGAAAAGTTTTTAATAAGACACAATTTTATCAAACTCATTCCTTTGATGAAACAGTATCTCGAAACTGTCTCAAAAGTTTTAAATGAAATAGACTATTTGATGAATGTTTAATCAAAAATGTTACTGTTTTATTGTTTTTAGCGAAAATACGAGTTTGTTTATTATTTGATAAATCTCCAGTTAATAATATAACTTTATTCATTACTAGCTGTCTGCCCGTGGTTTCGCCCGTATGAACTGCTAATTTTGTCCTCCGTGGATTTAGAAGATTCCTTACGACTTTAGATGAGTATGTCTCGTAAACTATTTATTTACGAAGAAATACTTGTAAGAAACCTACTTTATTTTTAAAGACTCCAATGACGCTCATTGAATTACGTATTTGCGAATTTATTTTTTCATCCTACGTTTACATATGTACAAAAAACTTATTTTATTGTAAACTAGCTGACCCGGCAAACGCTGTTCTGCCTTACTCTTATCCTTTAGAGGTATGAAAAATAGATGTTGGCCGATTCTCACACATACCCAATATGCACACTAAATTTCATAAGAATCGGTCCAGCCGTTTTGGAGGAGTTTGGCAACGAAAACTGTGATACGAGAATTTTATATATTGTAAATAAATCCAGGCAGCAGTTTTCAAATTATTGTTTTTTTTAATTAAGTACGTATATAAAATTTCAAAAGATCTATATTGCATAACAATTACTTCTGCATAAAAATTAAAAAAAAAAATGGTCTGATAAAATAATATCATGCTATCTGTACATGTAGATATAGACTAGTATTTCGTTTAGATTTTATTTTCGTTTGATTAATCCAGATTATTACTATTACTAACTAACTTTTGTGAGAATTTTCACAATTCTGAATATTTCTTGAATTTAGTTTATACTGACCACGGTGCTCTTTGATAATTTAGCTGGTGATATGTTGAAGTATGTTAATATAGTTCCAATAATTTAAATATAATTCTTATAAATTAAATAAAGTGATAATAGTATTCCGAATCATAATCCATTTCTCAATATATCTTGTGATTTTATTTTAATGTCTTCAACTGTGTCTTGTTAAGAAGCGTACCTATTCCATGTTATATCTGAAACTATATCTCATTTTACTCCTAAAGGGAACGGTTATTAATAATCTTTATGAGAATCGATGAAGCAGAATATTAAATTTGATTTGAATCTGATAAGTGACAATCCAAATCGAAACTGTATTCGGGATGCGATCTGCACTGCAGTAGTTTTGATTTAATATCAACCATATCCTATCTGAAAATAGATTATGTCCTTTCACAATTTGATCTATATAGTATTGTCTTTGGTCTCATGTTGTCATGAGTGGATTATAGTTCGCATTTATTATACTCTATATTCTTTATTCACATTCAGGTGACCAACTATTGCCCGGTATAAAATTAACGAATGAAACGCGGCGTCTATACGGTATATTTTGACAAGACGACCAAGCTGAAGTTAATTCTTTTGTGTTTAATGTATATATGATGTTTAATGACACATTATCTTTCACATTGATTAATATGTTCCAATCGCTTGTGACAACTGCTTACCTATTAGTAGTGATAGGCTGTTAGATCTAAATCTAGTCTAGGATTATAAACGTCAGCATCGATGTATTCAGCCTGAGGTTGCGGTTTATCTTCGTCGTTAAAATCACTAAGCTGTCGATAATACGCGATAAAAAATGAAAGGGTGGCACTTTAAAATCTCTAAGCTAGGTATAGGAGTTGAAGTTATAAATTTTATCGAATACTATATTCGGTATTATGTGCAGAATCTTGTTTTAATAAGATTTAGTTTTTTGTGAAAAACAGACGTTTTCATCAGATAGATTGTTTATGTTCATAGTGATCTATTTGCTATGTTGAAATCTACTCAAATATATGCCAAAGCGAAACAAATATTTTAATTAAATAATTTGTAGCACTTTCTTACTTTGTATACAATTGTTCTCGAGTTTATTTATATACAGCAATGGGATAATCATATACGTTAATCTTTTAGAATACCAAGATGTAGTAAGACGACTGAAACATTACAAAAATTAAACAAACAACTTTCACAACGCGAAATATTTTAAATAGTATTATATCGTGAGTTCTTGGCAGCTGTCTCAGATAGATATGAAGAGAATTTACGCAATAATAAAGAAGATGTTCGTGTACGTGCAATGTAAATATTACATTTCAGTCGTAAGTTAAGTATATGGAAACAGAAAGCAAAATACGAATATACAAGCTATACAAATTACAGCCCATTCACTCGCCTCTGAAAAATGTTGGAGTCACACAAAAAAGGGTTTTGCGGAATGGGCCTTAGCTCTCTCTGATATTAGGTTTTCGAAACTCGTTGTCCCACGAGAGATTGTTATGTTGATAAATGACCCCATCGACTGTATTGAATGGGCATTAGTTAAGTAATTTTTTACTTTTATTGGCTTTTACTGGCTCTTGCAACAGATGCTGAAAATTTTTCAATTTTCATTGTTGTGCTGCAAATTTTAATCTTTTGTAAAAATGTATACAAACAAAGATTGTGCGTCGTTATGACTATTTATAAAGTGTAATAAAATACAACGATTACGAAATTGGTGCTAATAATATTTACTTACTTGTTTGGTAATTGGTTTTTTACTGAAAAAAAAAAATATATGTATTTAGGTATTGTAAGAAGGCATATTTGGGAGCGCAGCACCGAACAGGTTTTTAACTTTCGACTTTTATTTAAAATAACAGTTACCTTCCAAGCTATATTATACCCAACAATTATCCTTTAATAATCAGTAAGTTCATGGTGTTTATGTGTTGGAAGGCAATATCGATGACGTCGTCGATATATAACGTCTCATTGCACTTATTTCTTAGCCATATATTCATTACCAACCTGTGGGAAAAGTCTTTTATATGATAATAATTGGCATTGCATGTTATGTCGTAGCGTTGCAATAATTAAATGGAATCGATCACTCGTGTGGAATCACGCTTCGAGTATTAGTTGTGTTGCGTGTTTCAGATGCAAAAAGCATTTTAATGTTTCGTGCTGGGCTTCAAAAATACTCTTAACTCATCATAAAAGCGAGAAGTCTAACATTTTATTTTTTTAACGTTTCAGCTGCACATTCTTCTTTGTAATGTAAATATATGTTTTTATATTCAACTGTTAGACGAAATATTTTGTCGATGGGTTGATCCTGTCGCCACGTGCTGTTTTTAAATGAAAATTAAATAATAAATTGATTATTTTTTTAGATTAATAACTTTAAAATGTTATCTCTTAGAAATGTTTTAAATAATCATTATAGACGATATATAAGTGCAAAAAAGAAATACAGTTTTTAAAGTGTAACTTGATCTCTGTGACATAATTTATTTTCAATAGATATTTATGCGTAAAATATGTATATCCAAGTATATGTTTTATGCGTTGATATTTATTTTGTTATTGCATTTCAATTCACATAATTTAGTTTCTATTTTTTTTCAAACTTATTTTATTTGTTTCACAAAGAAACAGTAGTACAAAATAATACTTATACCTTCGATCTAGTGGTAAACTGTGTCTCAAAGGTCAATTTCTCCCCAATCTTTTACCTATATAAATGTTTCAAGCTGTATAGAGTTGAGACAAATAATACTAGCAAGTAAATGGTAAAAATAATAGTGTTGATATTAGTGATATAAACTTGACTCTAGTTTAAAGTGACTTCTTTGGTTTTGTCGTGTCTGTTATAGAGATCAACTATATTTTAAGCCTTGTGTCCTTATTATTAACTAGAAATAAATTCAAATTATTACAAGTCGTCATGTTCGATAATTAAAGTCTACAAAAAAAAATTAATAATTTTTAACATCAGTTAAACCAATCTAGAAGAAATTGCGTTTTAAGTTGGACACCTACAGTAAATTCTGTAATACTTGTTATATTTGTAATATTATTCCCATGGTTTTTCATCTCTTATTTTTGAATATTTTTATTATGTAAATATTGGAACTGTAACTTGAATCCTAATTTATAATACACAACGGGAAGGAAAATTACAATATAGTACCTATTCTTAATAATTCTAATGTTTCACGAATGGAGGAAAAAACAAAATGAAATGTGAAAATGCTTTTTACAAATCCAATTTCTATTAATTTCCGTTTTCATCTTGCTTTTGCATTGAATAAGATTTTAAGGCTTTGAGTGTTCTGTTTTTTGTTAAATAACAGTAAATTATTTTTCATATAGTACAACAACAAAGTTACACGTATTACGTCTAACTTTGTATTAAACAAATTATTCAAGTAAAATTTGTACTGTTTTTGTATGTTATTGATCGGACAATTGAACTGGTGGTTCGCCTGATTGTAACTTGGTCACCACCCCCCATGTACATTTGCAAAATTAGAGCCTCACAAATGCGTTGTCCGCTTTTTGGGATAATTCCTTATCCAGTCCAAGACTGACGACGGTAATAAAGGAATAGATTGGGAAACACGAACAATATTAAGAAGCGTATTAAATTATTATAAATTATTTTTATAATTTTTATAATTAATATAAAAATTATTAAATTCCAAGTGGTATGTTCCATGTTACCTACAACTATTAATTGATTTGGACCACGCCGCGCTAGCAAAGATGCTTGCGGAAAGCAGTAGGTTAAACTATGAGACGAGGTTTGATATGAATAAAGAATAAAGAAGACTGTTAATAGTTATTCTAATTTGAACTAAATTTTACATGTTCACTTACTTTTTGATCGAACTCTTGTACTTTAAATTTTATTTTAAATTGCTCGTGTTAATTTTAACTCTTTAACTATAGTATCTGACCTTTGCAGACATTTAATTAATTCCCATTCAGATTGACGTCTTAATTCCTAAAGCAATTTACAATATGTCCAAAAAGATAGATGCAAAGATATTTGGATTTGTTTTTTTTTTTTAGATACTGGATGATAAACATTGAAGCAGAAGAGTTGTTATAGTTAAAAATAAAGATTATAGTTTATTTCAGATGTTCCAAATTATGATAATAATCTACTTCAATTTACATTTAGAATGAAATCAGAAGAGTGATTCGTTTCATACATAAATGACGATTGCATATTACTCGAATTTTTCGAAACAAGAATCAAATAATAATAACCCTAAAGATGTGTGCATTTACAACGATTTTCCTCTGTTACTAAACATATTATCTGAATCTCTGGTGTACAGTTTGTAAAACATAGTCTGCAAAAGAAAAAACACGAGCTAGTTCCCTAGTGGCTTGACCATTAACTTCGCGGACGGAACCTACTCATTCTTATGAAACTAATAAATCTATTTCCGAAATATTCTCGCCAAGTAAAGTGGTATATTTTTGGAGCACTATTTTTATCGTCCGGATATATGACGAGCTTGCTTGTTGGCAGAAATGTTATTTTTTTCCTTTGAAAAGTGTCGCGTACGAAAAGCGCAAAACAAGAAAAAATACTCTTCACGAGCGCGAGTTCACCACAAACTGTCGGCTGTTATTGCTTCAGTGTACGTTATATTTCATACGAGAATGTTCCAATAAGATTAACAAACGATGTATGGGTGATACAGTAAATGTCGATATTAAAACACGTTGAAATATCTTTTTTTAAACACATGTCATATAACTTACTCTATGTACTCTATGCCTACTAATATTTTTTATTGCGAAAGACACTGTTTGTCTCTTCTTCATGCCTAAACCATTGAATTTTGGCGGAACTTTTAGACGCGAAATGGTTTTTGATGAAATTTGGTACAAATATACCTTTAGAAAGGATATAGGATAGTGTTTAAATATAGATAGTGAAGTTATGTGTGCATGTTGAGTATGTCTGAGAATCGGCTAACATCTATTTTTCTTACTCCTATGATAAGAGTAAGGCAGAACAGCGTTTGCCAGGTCAGCTAGTGTTAATATAAATATAAAATAACACATTTATATGATTTATATACATTCTTTATTCATATATATGTAAAGGGATTATTTGAATGAGACATATGGAAACACGTCATTGAACAAGTCAGGGGATGCCTTAAAAGGACCCATGTGGGTCGCGGGAAGATGTGAACGAACTCTGCGTATGAGTCCGCAATTGTCCCGCCCACTGGCTCTGGATTTTTGAACTTTTGTTTGTAATTTTCCATTGTACGATGACCTTAAACGGTATAGAGGCCTTATAATATGAATACATGATTTTTATGAATTAAGTATGTTTTACATCGATTTAGGAAACTATTTCAACTCATATAATTTTATATTATTATTATTTGTAGTCTTACGGACGTGTTTAAGAACAAAGGAGTATAGGTTATAGTTATGCAAAATTATTGTTTACAAATATTCTTTGCTCTTTATGTTCGGGTTCACTTTCTTATTATTCTTTATTGTTTCACAAAATCTTTATTCATGTCAAAGCAGACATCGACCTTTTTTCAAGTGAAAAGATAATACAGGTCTTTGTTCCCATCTTAAAGAAAATTGCAATATTGTAAATGTTAATAAAACAACGTTGTCCTTTGTTTCAGGTAAATAAGAGCGGTGTTGTCATCCCTAAGTTACGATGGCAGGGCTTTTATGATGTAATTTTATGTGATTAGGGCTAAAGTAAGTTGAATCTTTTAGCTGTATCATGTACTTTGTTTGTTTACATTGATGGTATAAATGGTATTAAATCAAAAATATGGTAAAAGTAATTGTCGGAACTCGAATTTGAAATTGATTTAGCAGAATCTTTAAACAATCTCAAGTACCTAGGCAAAATGTTAACATAAAATAAATTTGATGGTCTATTAAAATAAGTCGAGATTATACCCAACATTATAATTGGATTGCGTAAGGTATACTTTCAAAAATAAAATAAGAAATCAACGAACCCTATAAAATTAATAAAGCGTGCAAAAATTAATAAGCTCCAGCGATATTTACGATACCTTCATAAAATGTAATTTTAGAGTCATTAGATGTGGACGAGCGCCTTCATAACCTGTATTTTTATAATCATTAAACAGGCCTTACCTTGTAAGATTATCGCAGATTTTATTAAAAAATTACAGTAAAATCTGTTGGTATATGGTCCTGATATTACTATAGAAATTGAAAAAAAAAAAACCTAATCAAATAAGCTGTTATATAAAAACAAAATTGCCAAGAAATACCAATTTGTCCCTACCATAGAGCATAAGATATCGGCTAATATCTCTCTCTGACTCATTCAGTAAGTGTTCGCAAAACAGTAAAAGGATTAATGTATGTAATATATCACGGGGCAAGTATGAGGGTACCAGGACTGCATGGGCCACTAGAGGTAGAAAACAACGAAATAAAATCAGTTCCCTGGATGCCTTAGTGATTGATGTGGCCGGTGGCCGGCGAGCCAGCTTAATTGTACCCCTCCATCATTTATATTGTTGTCATTTAATCACGCCGCCTTGGCTCGCTCATCTATTTAAAAAATGTAAGCAACATCAGCTATGTAAGGAATGTTGATATAACTTTTGAAATGATAATCTTGTTTCGCTAAAATAATAAATAGATATGTAAATTAAATGAATAATCTGCTAGATCTTAATCATATGTAAGATAATATCAATTAAAATATGTGAAAAATGGATAATTTATTCAAATTACAAACAACATTAAAGGGAGTTACTGATAAATGCTGCTAATTTAATGAAATAATATTATGGCAATGTCAAAGATCAAAATAAAGTGTCTTCATAAGTGTATCGGCAAAAAAACTAGTGGATATAACATTTAAATCGAGTACATTATTGTTTTATATAAGCGTTTGTATATTATATATCTAAGCAATATTTGACATATGTAAATCAGTTTCAACAACTTCAAAGATTCTTTGGTATTATTATGAGTTGTTCCATAAAAGATAGAAGAACAATTAAAGAACAGTAAGTTGTTTCCTGCACGACGATATTCAATGTACGCACAAAACGCTGAGAGAAATTAAAAGCCAACGCTAGCTAGTAAAATAACTTGGGAATGCCGTGCGCAGGGACTTTAATTAGCTTTATTTATGGTCGTTTTCCGAGCCACTGATATATCTCTACGATTGGTAGGAAAATTCAGTGAGTAGATATTTTACGAGTCGCTGTTGAAGGTTGTAAAGCTGGCTTTATGGATTATCTTTGACAATAGTACGCACCTACTTAATGAAAGCAAATGCTATTTTCGGTTTTAAAATACGTAATCCGGGGCGTGAGATTTTCGATGCACATTATTTTAATAATAATATTATGTTGGTGATATTGTTCGAGACTTTTCTAGAATCATCTTTATATTTTATTTATTATTTTCATTGTTAGACTACTAGTATGAAGCACATATAAAGAAAGGATTACGGACACTTAAACGAAGATGAGAATTTTATAGTTAAATTGAACTAAAAAGCACATAATAAACTAACTCATCATACAAATGTGTAGTTCGTTAAATAACTATTTAATGCGACTACTAGGGGTACATAAGTTAAAAAGGTAGTTTACTTTCACGAGGATGATTTTAAAAGTGCCCTTTATATTTGCAATGTAAAAGGGTTTTGGATCTACGCAACTCGTCTGGTGTAATTCTTTGACATATCCGTACCTTTGACTTCTCTTGGGATAATAGAATACTGGGCCACTAAAAGGACGATAGTTTGCATGAATTTTCGGCATTTTTTATTTCTGTGTTAGAATTTTATTTTCAATTGGATAGGTTCGTGAAAAAAGTACCTACAAATACACGTTTTCGTTGAAAATCTAATGATGTTTTCGTATGTTAAATGTTTGCAAACATCTTTTTTTCGTCATGAATTTTCACAGAATATGAAGAAAGTATTTTTCAATTAGTCAGTGACAAAGTAATTAGTAAAAATTTATGCTATATGCAGTGTCTACAAA
>NC_052107.1:2732139-2750895 GCF_012273895.1 Zerene cesonia
GCACTTTTTATACCGATATTCCTACGGGATACGGACTTACGCGGTTTCAACCGCGGGTCACAGCTAGTGTTAAATTAATGAAAGAAACATATTTTAACTTCATATATCATTGTGGTTTCAGTTTACAATGATATTGAGAAAAATGTGTGTTGTTTGTAGTGATATCACGTCAATTAATTGGATTCATGATAAAAAGGGACCAATTAATATTTTATTTCCTAAAAATAAATTTATTACTTCTTTATTTATTTATTTATTCTCTATTGCACTTATTTAACAGTCGAGAAAAAGAAAAGAGACAAATAGGCAATAGCTTACATCTAAGTACAATAGGCGATCTTATCGCTTAGAGCATTTTTGTGCTTAGATTAACTTGCGTATATAATAAATTTATTGTCATTATTTTCTACGCTCTGGGTGATAATATGTTATTACATGATCTATTTTATTATTTACAACATTTTTTTCTAAATTATGTTTATTCATAAATAAAAAAATATAGACCGTATCTTTCTTCCCAATACGGCGGCACAAAATTATTTAAATTATAGGCATCCCGATTTCAGGAGTTCGAACTCGCGTTAATCCCCGGTAAATTAGTATTCTGGCAACCATTTCACTAGGTTTAAACCTAAATAAAGATTCTAAATTTACCGCTTTTACTGGCTCCGAATTAAGTTTATTTAGGCTTTGGACGCAACCTCCTTGTATTGGCAGCGTGATTGGGCACACGAGCGGCGTGTTTATTGTATACATAAATCTTTAGGTAAAAGGTAAATAGACTTAAGATATTCTGCGCTAGTTGTCCCGTATTTGCGCCTCATGACCTATTTCGGAAATTGCTGGAAGATTCCTATAAGACGCGTTCCATTTAGTTGGCAGATTTCGATGTGGGCGCGTTTATACGTATGGGTCTAGGTCAAATGGGGTGCTAAACCGTCAGTTTATTTTATTTCCATTTTCCAATTACATAGACAAAAAAATTGCCTTAATCAATATTTATGTCACAATGTTTATCTACACGTTACAAATAGGAAACAATGTTCATAAAAAAATTTAAAAATAGACAATTCGTGACTAAATGACCTTTCTTACGAAGTGGAATGAAACGAATCAATGCGTATGAAAATGAATTTTCACAGTTTCCAGTTGGTTCCGCGGTGGCCTAAAATCACAAGTTAATAGAACATTGAACAAAGTTTGTAAATCATTTGCGGAAATATGTATTTTGAAAACTGCTCGCGGAAGTTGAACGTGGTCGGTTTTGCGGCTCGCAGTGCTCATTAATTAGGTAACTGCCTACTGACGATTTGCGACTGTAACGAATTGAACGAAATTTAATTTATGCCGCTTTAAATGCGGAAAGAATTTTTGCTCGAATATCGTGATAAACATGATTTTGGGAGTTGAATGTGGAAATGTATTTTCAATCATAGTGTAAAGTCTAAAGACATTTATATAGAGGTACTAACAGCTGTTGCTGTTCTTCCGTTTGCTGTACAAAATAAAATATATAAAATAATAGAAACGGCAGCGTTTCAAGCTTCGAATTTAATCAAAACTCGTGATTCGAAATAAGGCGACCGTATTAAAAATGTAGCTTTGTGTAATTTTTAATTAACTATTCATATACATCTATATATCTTGATTAAATTGATGGTGACCAACATTCAAATAATCTAACGACAATATTTTTTATGTCTAACAATAACTTGGCTTGCATTGATTATCGCGCGGGCTATTACTTAGCAACTTACATTTGTAATAGGAAGAAATAGGAAGAAATGATGAGGATATAAAAAATCTGTAAGCTTATGTTTTTTATTATTAAAAACTTGATTATCAATTGTGTTTTATTGGGTAGAATTATGTCAGCGTATGAATATGAACTGTTGTTAAAATAAAATAACTCCCTCTCTTTATTATTTTTATTTCATTTGTGTATCATGTTAAAACAAAGGGAACCTTTACGATACAAAATATTTAGTAACAACGTCATGGTTCTTTCTACATATTAATGGCTTAGGATTCGAAAATTTTATTAGTAGCGTTTTGCATATGACAGGTTGTTAATATAATAGAATAATAGTTTTAAACCTGGATGGTTATATTTAAATACTCAATGAACTATTAAGGATTTCGGTATAAATCCAATTGTTTACCCTTTATAACTGCATTCGTTTCTAAAATACTTTGGAAAAACAAATATCGAATAGTTTAAGCTAAGTTCAATATGCACGAACATTTGTGTTGTATTTCTGATGAATTACAATCGGTGCGTGAAATCAACACGAAAAAATATTAGTAAGTACTTAGGCGTATAAAAAATTTGTGACGCAAATGTGCTCGGCCTATAAAAATGGCATAAATATTCAAAGCTTTGTCATTTGTATGAGCTTACGAAATAAAAGATTAAAGGTGGGGAATTGCTGAATTTTCCTCGTGTTCCGATTGAGGTAAATAAAAATATAGATACCTGTAGAGGTATAGGTGCGTAATTTCGCGGCTGGTTGATCAAGGTGGCGACAGAAAAAGAATGCCGACATAAATTTATTATTTGCATATTCGCGCTTTTCCAGAGGACGCCAGAATTTGTGTTCACATGTCTACGTAATGTTTTATTCGCTTTGACATAGATGTAACAAAGTGCGAGCGTAAATAATGGAAATGTTTATTTTTGAACGGTGAATGGAAAGCAAATACGTGTTACTAAGTGTTACTGTGAACTGTTAAAGACCGGCAGGAGTTTTATATAGTTTCTCAGTTGCCTTTGATGTCCGATTGAACTCGATATATAACATTCTAAAGCGCATGTAAAGGAAATTGTATGAAACATAGAAGCTTTGTATGTGTTTAAAGAAAATGAAATCTCAGTCATACTCACCGCACTCGCACACAAATATATATTATTCTATTATTGCTTTCATATTTTTACACAGAAACACACGGTAGGACTTTAAAAAGGTTTAAAAAGAATAGAAGTTGAATACATAAAACAATATTGGAACAATTGGTAGTGGTAGTTACAGTTAAATACATTGTGTTTCGTACGGTGAGTAGGGGAGCCGGAGGCCCATATCCTTTTCCTTATCCTTCCCAGTCCTTTCTTTTTTTCCTCTCATCAATCCTTTCCTAATCCCTTCCTAATTAAAGTCGGCAATCCATTTGTAGAGGCGAAAGGTCTGCAATAGACCTTACGCCTCTTCAAATGGTCATGGGCGGTGGTAGCGCTTTCCAAAATACATGTATGTGGATGAAGGTAAAACACAGACCTTAACCTATTCTATATTTATATACTAGTTACCGCTTACTTGGCTTCAACTTAACTATTAGCAAGTTAATTAGGTACATAGGTAGGTAAAAAACTATCGAGTACTAGGAGTATTGTTAACAAATTATATCGTAATACAGGAACAAAACACGTCCAGCCAATTTAATTAGAAGCATAAGTGTTACTAAAAAGTGTCTACACGGAACAGGAACGCCAGATTTAGTCATAAAAATCCCGGTCGAAATAATTATATCTAAGTATTTATATTTATATATATTATATTTATTTAGTTGCTATTAAGGAACACTAACAAGATTCGCAACATTTGGCCATATTCGACGTTCGTCTGTCCGTCTATCCAACGGTTGCCGACCTACAATATTGTATAATGAATTGTGTTCAATGGTTGCAGGATTTCGCGTCCACAATTAGTCACAGTTCGCACTCTATTTCTATTATAACTATGTTGTACATTGTATAGATAATAGACATCGATGATTTAACTTATACTCGTAATAACAAGAACATGTTGGAAAGATTGTAAATTAGTTTTTGTTTTCATCAATAAAAATGGCCGTGAAAATAATTTTACACCTCACTAACACCAAGTGTTGGATATCACGAAACATAATACGGGTCAGTCTGTCTCTGATCACGCTCTCTGCAACTTCGAAAAATGGTAATTAATAATTAAAAATATGTAGCTTGCTTTAAACACACCTCAAACTATCCTGTTGTAAGATAATACTAGATGGAATACAGATGCCGCGCTGTATTTAATAGAGTATCAATTACTTCCATTCAATTCTATAATATTCTATCATGTTCAGCGCGAAAAACAACGAGCGCTTTCAACATTTTGTGAGAAAACCAGCGATATCAAGTGAACACATAGCCTCAGGTCACTCGTTGGGGACTGGGCTGATCCGATCAGCGCAAAACGAGGAGCTCAGCCACCTGAGTGCCGACCCGTGTACGCTAAGTGTACCTTTGCTTTTTGTCACCAACGTTTCGTTTATACTGCAATGGCTTTGACTTATAAAGAAGAGATTTAATGCTCCTTTTTGGAGTATTATCTGTTTTCCCTTGACAAATCGTTTCGCTTAAGCTCTTGGTTTGTTTACATTGTATATATAACGATTCAAAAAATGGTACTATTATTAAAAGTAAAAGTGATAAACAATGAAATAGCTAGAATAGTTTTCATCATTTTTTTAAGCTTTAGTCAGCTTTAGGGAAGCTCGCGATAAAATATATTCGCGTTTAGTTCGTTATAAAATTTGATAATGGAATTTGACTCGCCAAAATACATAACGTATTTGTCATTCAAAAGTGAATGGACTAGTGAGATGCATTATGATTACCTATCGTTTTATTAATTCAGAATTATAAAGAAGATCACAAAAATCTTATACGTAAAATATACGCAATGTGTGTTTTTAAAACAGGACATACGCATCAACGTGATTTTTAGATACAGACGATGTTAATCCTATCCCACCTTATCCAAGGAACTATAATATTTATTATTTATATTCATCTAAACTGTATTAGTGTTAGCTTAGCTATTATGGAATTGAATGCGGAAGTCCATCACCAGCAGCCCTTGTTATGGACTATATATCTATAACGATCTCAATACCATTTGAGATTGGCATCAGAACCACAAGTAATTGCTGCGGTCAGCTGTGTGGTGTACGTGGCTTGTCACCGAATGACGCTCACCTTCCTATAAAATAATTAATTAACATTTAGATGTCATATAACAATTAATAAATATACGCTTTTAGAGCAGTGAAAACTATAATAACGACGGATTTAATTTAATTATCGTAATTGTTCATAGATATATGTATAGGTACTAATTAATTATTTTAAATTTTTCGTTTCATATATTTCAGTCTATAAATACAGGTTTCACATGTAATCTAATCCACGTCCATTATCATATTTGATAATAATAAACATCGACTCTAAAATGTTCAATCAATAATATTTTGTGATAATTGGAAATCCAATCCAGCGTGATAATCAGAATCACCCACTACAAACGGATTACCAACGTATTAAAATTCCTTTTCACCAACAGTAGTCAGTAAAAGCCGCACTTACATGGAATAAACATAACTGGAATTCACCGTACAATAAGAGCACTATCTGTTGACACATGACTGGACTTGTAAAGCCAGTGGCGAACTTTAATTTCCCTCCGAGGTCCCTTCCGAGGTCCGTGAGATAAGAATGGAAGCGTGTTTGTGTTACAGGTTCCACAGTGTTGCAAACTTTCGTTACGTTTTGTTGCGGGTGGATGTTTTTAAATTTCTATTATGCTTGCCATAAAGCTCAATCGAAATTTTTCCATCTTGATACTTTGTTTGAGGCCCTGACTTTAAAAATACTAAATGAAAATTTGCTACCGATGTACACATCACGTAATAAAATAATATGCAACAAGGCATTTCATCAGTAATTCAATAAGTACAATATCTATCTATTGTTAAATTATCTTAAGTAAATCCTTCGGTTTCAAGTCTTTAATATATTAGAGACAAGCACACACAACATCTGCATTATACTAGTTCAATCAAACGAATGGCTCAGCCTGAAACAAATGTAGGTAACCTAAAACACGTGTTTACTGCTGAGTCAGTAAATTCCGGTTTTATAGCCACCACGAATGCCTCGAATGGTCTTAAGATCGGGCCCACTTGAATGCGCTCTTAAACTGAGTATAAGCGCCACTATATAGCTAATTAATCCAAGAACGGTCTTATTTCTTTATTAGGACTTGGTGTTCCTGGGTTTTATTGTTATTGGTCGTATTGCTTGATGCTCTGGGAAGAAATAGCTAGATGTTAAAAGGAAATGGAATGAAAAACAAGGCACTGTTGATAATGAAGGCTTAGGTATGTGTCAATATACCTTTTATGCTGAAAATCCGCACGGTTAGGCTGCATCTGGGTTGAAGCGTATATCTTCAACCTGAGGTTATAATGCATAAACACTTTTATCATCTGTAAGCCATTTCTTCAATGTTTTATTAAGTTATAGTATATTCATAGCGCCTATTTTATCCCATACAACCGGATAAAAAATATGTAACTAGATCATAAAATAACTAATATTATATTTCCATAATAATAATACAGCAACCGACATTCAAGTATAGTTTAGTCAATTATCTTTTAAGTACAGTTCCCGTGCGTCAAACGTATTAATATTCAAGACGACTTAAACCAACAACTTGAAGTAGTCAATCAAAAGTTTCAGTAAAGCTTACGTTAAATATGATAGCGTGCATCTAAACTTGCACCACTGAGTTTCTATATTCTAATGATAAATAAATGTCAGTGTACGCTTTATGTAATTGAATATAAATATATAGTTTTAAAGCGCAGTTTATGGTCATATTTTAGCCAAATTTTCTGTATCGTTTGACCTCATTTAGTTTGAAACAAAAACCTTATGTGCCAGTATTGTTGAAATATTCTTAGATAAAGTGATATAGACCTATGTTATTAAATTCGCATTCTCGGTACTCTAGACTATTAAACCTTTGAAGAAGTCTTAATCAATCGCCCGATAAACATTGTTGAAATAATCAAAATCCGTCTTACAAGAAACACTTTTCCTCGACTTATATTTTTTAATTCATATAATTATATGAATTAAAAACACATTCCATTCGTCATTTTCACAATACTAGGATAAGATAAAATAAACCATATTTGAGTGCAAATAAAAATTAAGGTCCTCAAGCAAGCCTGGCTCTCGGCCAGACGTCAAGATGATTACTGAACTTGCCTGCACTGCGTTAAAAGGCAATTGACAGCTTTCCTTGTTGGATCAACTCCAAGTATCCTAACCTCGAAGAATACAGTTATTTAACTGCTACATACGCGATATATCTTCTTGAGATTAGGTACTGTTTAGTATCTATTTAGAATCTATTTAGTTATATGTGTAATACAACTCTATGGCACAGATCAATAATAATCAAATAGATACTTCTATAACTGACTAATATAACTGACTAAGTTAACAGTGTACACATTATGTGTATCTATCGAAAAATGAACATAGCATTTGGCGTACGGATATAGAATTTGTATATTGGTATTGGAGGCTGGGTGTATTTTTACAGTGAGTATCGAAACCACACAATCCGTGACCAGACTCGCTAAATAAAATAGAAGCTACGTGATATACTAATACATTTTACAAAGTTTATAGAACTATTATATTTGCATATGATTTCAATTGGTTTTAATCAAGAGTTTATTATAATACATCTTAATTTTCACTGCAGTATATATAATTATACATTTTGAAGCTGCTATTTATTAATTATATTTTATTTTAATCTTGTCACCCGTGTAGTCAGAAGAAAATACAGCAGTCCCAGAGTTTACCCGGACATTTAAATAAAAACTATCCTTTGTGTTTCGGTCTAAACTATCTTTGTAACAAATTCCATGCAAATCGGTGCAATGGTTAAGGGGTGGAAAAGAGACGGATAGACAGCCAGAGTTCCGTTCGCATTTATAATATTAGTAGGGATGAAAGTACCGTTTAGGTTCCTTTTGTTAAATATCCTTTCATAAACTTTTATGCTCTTTTATATTTGAAATGAATACTATAGCTTTCTTTACCGTTGATACATTTCGATTTCGTACAGAAAACTTTTTCAAACCAATTTGATAAACAATACAATAGCTGAAGCAAACCGTGTTTTCTTTGAATAATATCATTAGTCAATGTAAATTAAAAATGTAAGAAGATATTTCACTTCAAAATAACAAGTGCTCTATTTTCTTACCGTGTATTTGGCTTTCAGTTTTATTTGATATTCAAATAAAAATAATTTATTAGCAAGTATTATGGTAACAACGATTTACAGATGTAATTACATGATATTACATTTTCCAGCCGCCATATCGCCAATTGATAGTAGCATTTGTTTTAGAATCTTAATTTCAATATCAAAAACGTATGCTATTATTATTTTCTAATAAATATATTTATCGACTAAAATTATGCTCACTGTTTTACACATTTTATTGTTTATATGATCACAATAGTATAGAATTATATGCATAAATTACAGATGCTTTAATATTGCAAACTTTAAGAGATTATTTATGTTATTTTTGTGTATTCCCCAAAAGCAATATACAGAGCGGAAAAGTCAAGGTTCATAAGAAGAACCTTTCAAAGAATATCACATAATTAATTTCGGAGACAGATTAATTAAACGAAACTGTCAATAACAGTTGTTATTGACACTGTCTGCAACGATAAGAGGTCTAACTCCAACAGCCTCATTTAACAAGTCGATGTTACATAATATAAATATAACATAACTTCATATAAGGATTTCGTCTGTATCTTTGGAGCCAAAGGAAAGGAAAATTTAAAACGTTTTAACAGTTTTTAAACGCGATTTATTTAAAAACGTTTAATTTAAAATACAAACTTTTTTTTATGTCATAGCGGGCAACTGAGCTGGTGGTTCGCCTGATAGTAAACGATCACCACCGCCCATGAACATTTGCAAAGGTACCTCTGCGAATACGCTATCCGCTTTTATGGGGTAAGGAAAAAGGAAAGGATTAACGACTGAAAAGAGGGAATGGACTAGGACGGGTGAGGAAAAGGATACGGGTCTCCGGCTCCCCCACTCACTGTACGAAACACAGTGGCATGCCACTACTTCACGTCGGTTTTCTGTGGGGGTGTGGTACTTCCCCGGTCCCGGTGCGAGCTGGCCCAGTTCGTGCCGAAGCGTGCTCGACTACCACAATAAATTAAAATTTAATTGTATTTTCACTCTGCAAAATCTTTTGACGCCAGCTACCTCATACAGTTTTTCATATAATTGCGTTTGTGTCTGATCACTTTTTTAAGTGCTCAACCTATCTCGTCAAGATAGACTACAAGAATCTATCTTTCATAAGTAATTCTAGGCCATATCGCTAATACGTGAGCGCTGTGCTCTTTTCAAAAAGATACCTGTATCCTAAAGAGTACTTTTAGAATTCAGGCCACTAATTTATTTATCTTACTAAAAGAAACGTAGGCGACTCTGAACTTAGCTTTTAGTTGGAGTAAAGTTTTAACTTCAAACACAACCTAACGACGACCCACGGCCCAAATTATGTGAATACCATTTTCTTTATAACACATTCTAAATGTTGTTGGGTTTTAGGGTCGATTTTTATAACCAATGAATATATAAGTAAAATACACATGTCTTGAGTATAATGGTTTATTATTACACTTCTCTATTACTATCACAGCACCTTACAATCTAGGAGTAGCTTTAAACATCTAACATACTTTTACAATATTAAACGTAAGTTATGCGTATGATTACATAGAATATAGCAATGCTTTTTCTTACATTATGAGATTACTTTTAATCTATCTTGTGCCAAATATTGTCCAGTTCTGTTAAAATTGAGTAACAAACATACAGTATATTAACATACTAAAATCAAGTACAAGGATTGTATGTAGAAAATGTCTTCGATCAATTTAAAATATGAATGGAGACAATTATTCCTAAGTTAGAAATGTATCTTAAACGACGCTTCGGGTGTTTTTATTGGTATTTATAGTCACTTCACTTACACTGCTTGATTAAACATTCTGTTAAACGCTTAGTAAATCATTAGGTCTCAGCAGGACATAACTCGATTTCATAGAAACATACGTATCATGAATATGCAAATATATTTGATAAAGAATCTATCGGCATAGTAAACGGTATAGTATGCAATTCTATTAACAATGACTTGCATGGGAAAAATAATTACATCAAGTTTAACGCGTTATGTTCGTGTCGTGGTAACTGGATTTTTTATGCATAATTAGATGCGTTTCTAGGCTGGATAAAATGTCATACCTATTTTTGTGCAGTCTTTTAAAAATAAGTGTGGAATGTTATACATTTTATGAAAAGATGTTGAAAGTTAAAATATTTTTTTGCTGTAGGAAATATCACGGAGCATACGAAACTCTTTACATATAAGAATTATTAATATGGCTGTGTGAGAATAAATATACATTAATTCTGCTAAACTTCCAAACGATAACTCAAAGTGGCCTTCTCAAAAGATTTTTAATTTATAACGCATACACTATTACTTGATACTTTCTAAGGTAAACAAATACATTAAAAATGTAGCTGAATTATTCCGCAATACGTCTATCATAAATTGAATTCGCAATTTCCATATGAATAGCAATATATATTATTTTACAGGCTTAATCCGTCTAACACGTTATATAGCACATTATTTGTGGGAGCCATAATTAAGCGTGTATTCAGTATGTAAAGTAAACAAAGTATGATGGCGACTCATTACAAATTCTAACATTATGTTTGAGTACCGGTTTACATATAGCGGTATACTTATGTTTGAGACCTTGTTTACTTTAAATTACGTTAAAGCTTGGATAGTGTGTACAGTGCCGAAAATAGTATTTTCTAGGCCCTTTGCGAGCTTCATAAGCGCGTTCTGTTTCTGATATCATTTTATTTTATTTAGTTTTGATTTATCTTGCCACGGAGCTGGTGTTTGGTAGGTAAGCGATAACAACCGCTAATGAACATTCACTTTTAAGGCGTAAGGGATGAGGAATGGATTTACGATTGGAAAGAAGGAATGTAGTGAGAAGGGTGAGGTAACCTGGGGTGTGATGAGGTTTCCGATACCTATCAAGCGAACTGAGAAGATGTTAGTTCTGTCTGGTCTGGCCATCCATGTACCCCCGAGTCAGCGCTCAATGCAGGAGCACCGGTAAAGCCTGTTGCGGACACTGGGTATCTAACTAAAACCTTTATATTAAAGACATAAATATTTTATTGGTTTCAATATTGTATAGAATCTTTGCTGCCTTCGTTCACAAAATCTTAGGTTGATCCTCTTATTGAATTGCCTAACCTAATCTAAACCTATATCGGTTTTTGTCGCGTTTTTTCTATTTGATGTATCGATTTTTAAGTGTATATAGTATGTAAGAACAGTGATACTTAAATACGTACGTTTAGAGAAATGTATGAGATCTATGAATTGTATACAAATCCTAGGAAGTATATGTAAAATTCCGGAGCTTTTTAGGAAATATATAAAATATTATATTTTAAATCATTTATACAATATACATAAGTACATGTAAAATATATACATTTCCTCTGAATTATATAAACGGGAGATATTTATGAATAAATGACATACATGACATTTGAAAGTACCACAACAACTTAATGGTGGTTTTGTGTTGATTCACTGCCTAGTTTCTAGTGTTTAAACTTTGATGAAATTTTCTTCAGAACTACAAAAGCTGTCCGAATTACCTTGGTGTCTGTTACGTATACTCTACCGCACTATGTGGAGGATGCCTTTATTGACTACTCTTTCATCATCAGCCCATATATGTTCCCACTGCTGGGACGCAGGCCTCCTATGAGGGTTCAGGCCATAATCCACCACGCTGGCCAAGTGCGTGTTGGCAGATGTCACATGTCGTCGAACGTTTGATTCTTGGACATGCCGGTTTCCTCACGATGTTATCCTTCACCGTTTTAAGCAGTGGTGATGTTGTCCACATGTGTAGATAAATTGAAAAAATCAATTTATTTCCTGCACGCTTGCCCGGTCTCGAACCCCGACTTATCGATTTTGAAGTCCGAGGTCCTCACCACTAAGCCACCACTGCTTTTGACTACTCTTTACCATTTTTTAAATTCTATGTACGTGTGAAGAAACAAAGTTAGGTCGCTTGTATATTATGAGAATTAAGTTTTGAAATTCATATGAAAAACTACAAAAATCTAACAAATGTTAATCCTTATAAAATTACTTCAGCTAAAACGTATAAGAATTGTGTAGATTAATAAGATTTATTTTGCTGGACATAAAAAGCGTTCTGGAACGAATAAAAAATATGGTAAAATGGATACCTTAATATTCATGCGTATTTGTCCCAAGATTATAGGACCCATAATGCTCCCCTTCAATGTTTGTTTTGCATAAACATTTTTATCGCAAAAAGGGTACGTTCTGACAGGCAATCCATTTGGCATTATTGGTACATACTCATTATTCGTACATCGACAAAATACCGCTTGTAAATTCTCTGCGGGTTGATATCAATCTGTATGTAACATAATAACAATGCTTTAATACATTGTGATTTACACGTGTTTGAATAAAATCAAACTTCTTGGATTGGATTATATATAAATACGTCAAACAATTCTGGTTTCTATCGGTGTCACAAAAGAGTCTAAATCTAAAAGGTCATGGAAGTAATAAGAACATCGATCCCGGGTCCAACTAAAGTGAAATAATTAACATCAATTCACTCAGCTTTTAAGCTAATTTTATTTTAAGTTATTTTTAAGTAATTTTATTCACAATTAATCGTAGAAGTATTTATTCTATAATTTTTTCACACAGCACTTTAAGAATTTGTATCTAGAAATATTGGAAAAGACTCGATTTTCCAATTTCTTTTGTTTACGATTTTCAATTACCACAATTTATTAAATGTTATTAGGTTAATTATTCTAAATGTAAACTAATACCGTTAATTGCAAATGAGAACTATATCATAAGACAGTATGATTTGCCAAAAAGTGTAATTTTTTTCCGATTTTCTGTGTCACATGCGTAGGATTTTATATAACTGGTTTTGTGCATAATTTAACATTTATTAATTGCCGTTAGACCATATTATGCTAATAATATTTTGCAGTTGGTATCTGTATATGGTAGAGTTAGAAAAATTTGTGAATCAGAATTTCAAATTCCAAAAGTAGAGTAAAAAGAAAAAGAAAAACCGTCTTTGTTAGGAACTTATCAATTTATCTTTACTTATTTACCTTTACCTTTCATTCTTTATGAATATTTAATATCACTTCTGTTGTTATTGCATTAAAATATACCTAATATTGTAGGATTATAACTAATAATATAGTTATAAAGCAATATACAAAATACAGTTTGTACTGAAGAAGTAAACAAGTCGCTTTACATTTTCTGCAACTATCTTTTCGTGTAGCAATTATTTCAATATTCCAAACTCTGATAATGATTTCCCTCGGTTTCAAATGAGTGACGGTCCCCATGGAAATTGATGAGGCTTTCGTACAATGAATGCGGAGTGTTCGTGAAAAGCAACGTCAGTCGAATAATCCGAAGCTTTTCATATAAAATGTCATTCCATTTATTACCACGCTCCATACGGAAGTGCCATTTGATAGGCATAAGCGAGTGGAGTAGAAACAAATAGCGCATTGTCAATGAGTTAGTTGAGTTACTTTTGTAGTAAACTAAACTAACACCCGTCGGTAGTAAAGGAAAATATATCTAGTGTCGGGATTTGCCCCATACAGATCCCGAGATATAATGGGAACATTATATTTCCGGGACTATTAACAATCAAACTCAAGCTCAAACTATAATAAACGATAATATTATATGTAAACTAAAATTTATGTAATATATATGAAAATAGCTTGTATTCATCAACGGCTATGCCTCGTAATAAACATGTACCTATTTCGGACACCGAATTTACATAAGATCAACACTTCTACAAGTATATGTTGTGCGTATCAGACTTTGCGTTAGAAACCCTCTTATACTTATAATCGCTATTCTATATTAGCATATACTAATCCATACGCGAAAATATAAAACCGTACGGTAAATAGTTTTCACGAGAAAGCAATCTATAAACATTAAGAAACCTAGTATTGAAATCTCAGAGTGAACGCCTACAATCTCTGTTTAGGTTTACGAGACTATTTCATCCAATGACATGTCAATAAAGTCTGGAAATGTAAAGGTTTATGGTGATCGCCGTTTATTCATTTAAAACGACACTTAATTCTTAAATGAACGTAAACCAACGTTTTATCTCGAGAAATTCTATTTGAATTTATTAATTCTCGTATATTCATATTGATTTATGAATATACCTCATAATAGATTTGCTATGTATTTATTTTAATGTTATTATTATTAAATATGAAAGCAGGACAAGTATGAACTCTGATAGCACTAAGATAATATCAAAGAAATCAGATTTATGATTAGAAGGGTACAAATGTAAGGTAGAAGTCAGCTCTCGGAATAATAAGATATCTTAAAATTACATTCTTACCTATTACAAAAATTGGATTCCCTTCGTTCCGTTTGGTGAACGCATGACCGAGCCTCGTCGACAATTCAGTTACCCGAAATGAAGAATATTGCAAAAAATGTAATAAAAGATACGGGATTGGCAAGCTTCTTGATATAGCATCTAGTAGATCCAATTTATTTATTACGTTCGTGTGTTATTTGTCCTAGTTTAATACCGACCCATTGCGTGATCTAGGAGCCTTTTCTATGGCAAAAGTGATGTTAGGGCCATCTTAAAACTACATTCCGCCACGAATTTTCACGAAAAAACCTCTAGAAGAGGATATATGGATTATAATGTATCGTTCCACAACGGATATACACTTTATATGATAACTCATTGATTGACAAATTACATTACTAACTTTAAGCTTATGTTTGTAAAAACAAATTAACAGCTTACAAATACATAATGGTGATGTAAGAAACATTTATAGCTGTTTCCTTGTCCAGGTTTAGTTCAACGTTAAAAGGAATCGATTGATCGATGGAAGGAAAGAGAAAAAGAGGAAGTGATCGATTTTTGTGGACAGACGTGAAAAACGTGATCACCAATTTTCCGTGTCATTTTACATCCCCGGTCCGAAACTGTGAGCTGTTTTTATTTCCTATCCTCTAGACTAATGAAGTCAGGTCCAACTTTTATGTGGAGGTACAAAATAAGAATACGGTTAAATAATTAAATATAAAAGAAGATTTCGCTTACTGCGAAGGAAAACACGATAAAATATTGAACTTATTTGAATATGGGTATGTATCTAATAAATACACCTAAAGGTGTATTTATCGTTTTGTAATAACAAAACAATAATAAAAATTATGTATTATATTACCGACTTGCTCGGATCCGTTTCCTTTTCCTCAGTCATCCATTCCTTATTTCCAGTCGTCAATCCATTTTTTATCCCTTTTCCCTTAAAGGCGAGCAGCGCAAAAAAGCTTTCCGCCCTGGCCCGCGTAGTCAAAGGAGAAACATAGATACGTTCCCGTGGGATCTTATATCCTTTCTCATGTCTAAAGCTATCTGGGTACCAAATATAATCCAAATCAGTACAGTAGTTTAGGCGTGAAGACAAACGAACAGAATTACTTTCTCATTTATAATACACTAGCTGTGCCCCGCGCTTTCACCCACGTAAGTCTGTATCCCGTAGGAATATAGGGATAAAAAGTTGCCTATATGTTATTCCAGTGGTTCAGCTATCTACGTACCAAATTTCAATGCAATCGGTTCAGTAGTTTTTGCGTGAAAGAGCAACAAACACACACACATCCTTACAAACTTTCGTATTTATAATATTAGTAGGATAGTAGGATATCAATAACTACTTTTATCTTATTAATATTAAATGCAACTCGCATTATTTTGTAATTACCTTAACATACGCATAACAATTCATCACGAAGGTCTGGTATATTGTTAAAAGCAAATTTATCGGCTCCCTAAATCACATTTTAATATATCGCGCCGTTCAAGGGCTGGAAGGAACAAAAAGATAAACGATAAAACGTTATTTCCTTTGTAATATCGCGCCGAGGCGACACTGAAATGTGTGTTGTTTTTTCTAATAATATGTGTTTTCTGAATTATCTTTATTTTAAGCCGAAAAGTATGAGAACTTTACACTCTCATATATCTTTTATTTTAATCGTTTTTTCGTGTTTATAGTTAATTGTTATTTTATTTATGTTCCTATCCCTAAATTTATAATTTAATTGTTATCTGTCTATTAAATTTCTTATTATCTTTGACACGGGTATAATTTAAAATCGCGTTTACACGAAGAAGTATGGATTTTACTCCCTGGGAATTAAAATTATCTATACTAATGATATAATACTATTTTTTTTTATTTGGACTCGCTAACATCAGAAATTACTCGACCGATTTCAGAAAAAATTTACACCGTTGTTTATGAATGTGATACCTGAGTGCTAACGACTATATGTGTACTACGAGCGAAGCCGGAGCGAACCCCTAGTATTTAATAAACTAGAAACGCCTCCAGCACTTCGTTTGTTCATAAGTTGTTAAGAGTCAACAGTAAAGTTATTCATCCCTGTTGTACTATAGTATGCTTGTGAAAATATTTACCGTAGGCTTAGCTATTATAATGGATCTGTATTGTTAAATTTCGTAAAGTAATTAAAACCATAACCTCTTTAATAAATTAATAATAATCAATAAATAATAGATAAAGCGATTTGAAATGCAAGTTTGAGTGAATTTAGAAAAATTTTCTTTGCATAGGTGTCTTGGCATTGTAGATTTATAAATGCAGTTTTAATATAAGCAAGGGATTCATGGTCATTCATGTTCCCAAAGCACGAGTTCGTTTTTGGCCGTACATTATCTAAACAGAGCCAAGAACTTTCTTTCCAAGGACGGATTATCTTGGCATGGGAAAGCGCTCTATGATTGTCTATGGGCTGTGACCTTGGGTTGTTCTTATTGCAAGCGTAATGGCTGCGTTCCAAAAAGAAACGGTTTCTGTAGATTTGCTAGAAAATTCTTCGTAAAAATCTATAAATTTTAGTCGGTGTCTGGAAAGCTTCAGTAGACATTTATAATAAAATTAGGCTCGGTTGGAACTTGGAAGAGATTCTCTTAAAATATTGTATTTTATATTAATTAATAAGATAACGTCTTCATATAATAGAAAATAAATTAAGGTTGTTCAAGCTTTTAAGTTGATTTTCGTTACAGGAAATGCCCCTCAAATTGTAATTTAATTTAAGATGAAAAACTACATGGCATAGTTAAATGTAGTTAGTATGTTTAATTAGTTTTTGTTTGCAGAAATCCAACTCTTGAATAATTTAGGATCTGAAATATTAATTTGTTGTATTTTGTTTTGTAAGTGATTGGATTTAGCCCAGGCCGATAGCAATTTCGTTTTATTGCTAAATTGTTTTCTGTTTGTAATTATTATTGTGAACTATTCAGTCTCTACTCTTTACAAAAACGGTATTTCATTGTTTTCATTTATAAATAGTAATCCGCCTGATCGATTATCAATATTATATCAGTTTAAAGAGATGACCCGTGAATGTATTTTTGAAATACAATATGTGTAAAACGTAAAAAAAAATCAAAAAATATTGATAGAATTACGTGTAAATACTACTTAAATGATTTAATTGTTTGTTTATTTTTTTGATATCGTACTTAAATAACTAAAAAGGAACTTGCTGTTTCAGTGTCTGTATCATCTTTGTAATACACATGTATTAACCTACAAACAGTACTTCCGTTACAGTTCAAGCTAAACAGATCAATCGTTTTATTAATTTAGTAAAATCTGTCAAATTGCTTCCCTCCCTTTCCCTGATTTTCCAATTATCTTTAATTTGTATGAGTACTTTCTAGGTAAGCATACAGACGGTCACATTATCACTGCCCATCTTCCAAGAGCTGAAATATATATAAAAAGCTTATTTTTAAATATACATTATACGAATAAATATACTACGGCCGAAGCACAAAGATATGCTCAGAAACTGTTTAGAAATAATGTTGAATGACGGGAATCTGGATTACCTACAGGCGTGGAATTTGGTTGATTTATATTTTATATCATGAAATACAATACAAATTTATTTCGTTTCGTTATTCAATTAAAGCATAAAAATAAAACTTTTTTGGATATGAATAAATTGTTTTTATTTAATTTCATTTTGTTTATCCAATCATCTGATTACATACTATACTGTTTTATTTAGAATAATGTCAGAAATTATTGGGGAATAAATCTACACTTACATAATTATATAAGTCTAAAGTTATTCTTGTATATTGTCGAATACATTATATGTATTTTATAGTATCGCACAATGTTGCATACATATAATATATAGTCATTTTCACAATACAATGTAGATTTGTTGAATTCACCGGGATGGGTATGTAGGTGAGAGTCGTTAGAGTAAGAAGGTTAAATTTCACAAAGGGCGATCGAAATTCATAGTATTAAATATAATGTGTGTGAACAACCCGAACCTTAAGAAAGAAATGAATTAATAACGGAAAATGTACGCAAATAATATTAAGATGGTATAATATAGACGGTATAGAATAAGTTTAGCTTTAATCGCATTTCAGAACTATAAGTATAATTTAATACAAAATTGCAGGTTTAAACATTATAAAAAAACTAGCTTTTGCCTGCGGCTTCGCACATTGTTATTATACACCGGAGGAAGATATATTCTTGCCGGAGTTCCAGTCTGGTTTCAGAAAACTTCGCAGTACCTGCACTGCCTTGATTGATGTTGTGGACAACTTGC